>NC_062204.1:3303360-3370860 GCF_912470025.1 Vespa velutina | reverse complement strand
TCATCATCATCACACTTATGCAATGTAAGAGCGTTGTCAGCGATAAGATACACGAAGCAAAAAGTGAAAATGAGAAACCGTAAAATTATATTTATATGATGTGTTCCATTAAGCAAATTTAAGCAATTCCAAAAAAAAAAAAAAAAAAAAATAAATAAATAAATAAATAAAAGAAAAAGAAAACAAGCAATGTTTTATCGTATCGTGCTCTCGCAAATTCCTTAATGACTCCTAGAGATATCGCAATTTACATTATATTATTTTATATTTTCATTTAGGTTTTGTCATTTCTTATGAATGATGCTTAAATGTTAAGTTGAGAAAATAATTCTTCTTTTTCTTCTTCTTCATCTTCTTCTTTTTATTCTTTTTCTTCTAATTCTTCTTTCTCTTTCATATTTTTTTTTTTTCTTTTCATATATATATATATATATATATATATATATATATATACACATATATATATAAACAAGCAAAGTGTGTATGTGTATGTCGTTACACAAGCCGTTTCGTTGATACAAATGCACACCATCACTTTCGGAAGTTTTCAAACGAAACAATAGAAGAGAATAATAATTAATTGATAAACGTGCAAACATTGTTATCTATTTCATATATTATTTAGAAGATAATTAATTCCTCATTTTTTCGAAATAACATATCAGGAATATGTGTGATATATCGTGAAACGTTAAGATTTATAAGCTATTATACTTAAACAAGAGGCATCCCCTTTTCATTCAAACAGTTTTTCATTTTAAATGCACGTCCAGTTTATTATCTCTTTGTACCTCTGGCAGTAATCGGAAAGATAGCGTGCATCGATTTCAACGCAACAACCTATATATTAAAACTTGTCTCTTCACATATATATTTTTCATTTCCTTAAGTCTTTTTTTATTTTATTTTTTTTTTTTTATTGTTTTTTTATTTTTTTATTTTTTTTTATTTTTTTTTATTTTTCTTTACGGATCAATGGTTCCAGCAGAGATATCTAATGATAGATATTTTCTTTTTTGTCCTTTTTTTTTTTTACTTGTTTTTTCATTTGTTTATGTTCTTTTAAAGTATGTGCTTTCTCGTTAGAATGCGAATCGAGAGAATCATACAAGAATGTAAAGAAGAAAATATTACAAATTTTTAACCTCCGAGAACCATCATATTATTAATCTCTCTTTCTTTCTCTTTTTCCCTTTTTAATTTTATTTGTATTTTTTTTTTCCTTTTACTTTTTAATTTTTTTTTTTTTTTAAATTATTGTATCCTGTTCTTTGCGCTGAGCGTATTGCAACTCTAAGAATTTTCGTGAAATATCGTCGATTAGAAAGCACAAAAAGTATCATTTTTAATTACTTTGGGATGATGTACTATGCATTGCAATCTTCCTACGTTGTTTCGCTTTCTTTTCTTTTTTCTCTTCGTTTGTTTTTTTTTCCTTTACGCTGTTTTCAATCAAAATCTTTCAACTTTTTGCTATTATAATAAAAGTTTTTCGAGCAATATGGGCACTTTTTACTGTTTTTTTTCTTTTTTTTTTTTTTTTTTTTTTTTCTTAAACGTCGCCCCTGTGTGTTCAACGAAAGTCAGTCGTAACACGTAAATTTTCACGTGATTAAACGAGGACTGTGTAAACCTTCGACCTGAGTATCTATTTGAGGATGATGTTGGGTATCGGGTGGTCCCCAATCGTGCAAATTTCCACTGTTCGCTAATCGGTGAGTGAGTCGATGTGCTATTGAAAAACCTCCGCTACCTTCCAATTGCGTTAGGACTATGATAACTTGTCTGGAAAAACAAATATCGTAAGGATACCAATTTTATAATAATATAACGAGTAAAATGTACCTGTGAAGTGGGGGAACACTATCGGCAGTTCTGAGCTGTCCTCTTGTGGACACAACGTTATAGCTTTCATGGCAGTCACATTTTACGTGTATCCATTTATTAACATGACGATTTTCTACCATTACCACTAAACCAGCCCATCCTTTGGTTAAATAATACGCCGTCATACCTTCTCTTCCCTAAAAAAAAAAAAAAAAAAAAAAGAAAACAAGGAAAAAGAAAAAGAAAACAAAAAAACCAAAGAAAAAAAAATATTTCTCTTACTTTCGATCAATATTATAGTATTGAAATCGATAGTAAATCAACAAAGTTTCTTTTTTACCTCGTGTCGCTGTCCTTTCGCTAAAGTTAAACTTATAATCGCATCGGCCAATACGAACGCAGGAGGAGAAATTTGTTCTACCAAAAGTCTCTTAGAACTATGTATTGCGAGAACATACTCCGGATAACTGGATGTATCCTCCATACCGGTATGCCAATGATTAAATGCCAAACATACGACTATATACAAGTCCCTTTCTAACATTTTGTGACATCCAACGAATCCTCGTACCTGCCGCTTACTATGCTCTACCAATCTCCCCACTTCTGGTGCCGCTGGTGATCGCGTGCGAAATACAACCACACATAGATCTAACTGAGAACGTTGTGACTTTTCAGAATTCCTACGTATTTTTCAAACAAACAAATTCTTAAGGTCTTACTTTTACTCGACCGTCAAGTTAATAGAAAAATGCATACCTTTGACCCTCTTGGAATAATGTGAATTCAGTCTCAGTTGGTTCTAATACTGTTAACAATACGCACGATAAATGCCTGAGAGATGATAAAGGCGGTAGCGTACCACGTAATCTAACTTCGCTCCAACCAACTCTAGTTTTGCATATATCTATGCAATCGAAATATTTTAAAACGTCGTCAAAGGAAATCCAAAACACACCGTCCGAAGCACCGTGTGGCATTAACATTTCTCGCAATTGCGGAGTCCATATAGGACTATCGTCGGACCAATCTCCTTTCCAGCTGTAATGACCCCAGGGGTTTCGTAATCTTAACAAACGTATTCCCTAAAAAGAGATATTTCATTGTAGTTCGATCGTATCGTCGAATGTTATTACAATGTTTCGTTATAGCTTACCTGAACGTCACGTACATCAAGAACGGAATAAGCGTGCCTGGAACAATTGTTTAAGTTTTAAAAATTCGTAGAATGTATTTTATTGAGCGTTGTTTGGATTTATTAAGTTTGAAGTCTACCTTGGCCTTAAACCTTTTCTTTGATACTCTTCTTCGTCGACTTTCATATTACCACCGCCACAGCTAGCACCCATTAAAAACATAGCTTGTCTCGATGACAAAAGTTGTGCCCAAATTAGATCCTTATCAAGTTCATCTTCACTTGGTAATGCCGAAGGTTGCAAAGGTACACTTTCGCATGGTGCACCGGTTAACGTAGCCAAACCTTCTATAGCTCTGCCCGATACTAAAGCTTCGTAACAACCATGAATTTTAGCAACTGCCTTTTCGATTAACGGTACCCAAAGTTGTTTTCTTTTTGCCTGTGAATATACTAAATGACCTCTTTTGTCACAAGGCAAGAGATCATCGACCAATACCGTTGTCCATTTTCCATCTTTACAAAGTCTAACTTGATAAGCCCCTTCAGGACACGTTTCTCTCATCACGAGAACCCTTCTTACGAGTTCATCGCTTTCCGCCAATACGGCCAAAGCTGAAAGTAACCAGCAATTTCCTAAGACTCCTTGCGAAATATCTGAGGGCAACGGTGTTCTAAAAACGGCCCATGGCAGTTTAGAGTCGACGCTCGAGTCAACATTAATTTGATGAGGTCTTCTCCATTGAACTACGTGATTATCTTTCGTATCCGCGGGATTATAGTACAAAGATTTTGGAGCTGGTGGAAATGAATCGTCGACAAAGGGCTCGTTCGTCTTGGAAAAAAAAAAAAAAAAAAAGAAAAAAAAGAAAATGTGAAATGTACTTCAGTCGATTATTATAAAATGAAAACTTAGTATCGTGCGGTTTTAATTTAATTCAACATTGTATTACCTCTTTACAATAACGTACTATACGCTCCCATTTTTCTAATGCTTCTCTTTCCTCCAATTGTCTTAAATTTTCCATTACTACACTTTCCTGACGTTGCATCGTAAGTGTACTAGTACCAGCCTCGATAAGTCTTGGTCTATCTCCCGATGCTTCGGATAAGGTCTTCGAGCTTTGGCACATCTCGCAAGTTCTGTTCGTACTCTTATTTTCATAGGTACACAACTTACATTGCCACTGTAAAAAAAAAAAAGAAAAAAAAAAAAAAAGAAAAAAAAAGAAAATAAAAAAAAAAGTCTATATGAGATTATCACAGGGAGAAAGAGCATAAATAGAAAAAAAGTTCTTACTTGAGTATGACTTGGATCTTTAGATCTTGAATGTCTTTTGTCAGCTATCGAGGAACCGTTTCTTCGTACGGAATTTCTATATTTTTGGGCAACAACTTTTGAATTTGCTGGGTGACAAAGTCTTGGACTTGGACTTCTTTGTCCTTGAATTCTATTGTCCTTGGGCACTTCTAAAAAGTCTGCTAACGTTTTACAGGCATTACAAGTTTGTGCTGACAGCGGATTCCTTAATGTACACGAGGGGCATACCCAACTCTCCCCTTTTCTTAATGTAGCATCCTCTAAGTGCATTATGCTTTTAAGTTTGGAACCACCACATGCTTCGCACGTAGTTCGCGAAACAGCATTAAGTAATGTACACTTCTTACAAGTCCAAACCGGAGAAGGAGGAGGATCCAATTGATCGTCCAAATCAGACTCTGCCGTAGCCAAGGTAGCCGATTTTGGTGGGATATATCTGACACTGTCTCGTGACACTATAATGGGAGACTGCACTCGCATAGGACAACTAGCTCCATCCTTCGTCACAGTTATTAAACTAGGTTGTGTGAGAGAAGGTGGTGATCTAGGGGAACCACAAATATCGCAAGCCACAGACCACAAAGGATTGTAGGCATAAGAACACTTTTGACACGTCCACATACGTTTTAAAGGACTCACACTGGCTACATCACTAACAGGGCTGGTAGCTTCGCTATGTGCCTTGGTGGCTAGTAAACCTAATTTGCTGCTTTGCTTCTTTGGCAATGGTGGTGGAACATCAGGCTCGCTGATACCTATATATGAATACTTTGGTTTTGAGGTGAAACCAATGGAATGTGGAGGTACCGCCGGTGGTTCTTCGTCGTTTAGACTCCTACGATTTATTGTCTTCCTTTGAGTCACATTTGTAATAGAATTGACATCAGAGAAAGATCGTCTATAAGACAGTGGACCTGCCGAGGATAGTGCACGTGTTTCCCAAGCAGGAACACTGATAACAACACCACTGCATGGTGCTGGGCTTCTAGGTGCTTCGCACGCTTCACATTGCTCCAATCCCGGTGCATTATCGAGCGTACAATTATCGCAACTCCACAAGGCATCATCCTGATGTGCTTCAGACACTACTAAGCTGGTGGGTCTTTGAATGACGAGTTCAGAGAGCTTTTGTACGACGGAGCCATTAGACAAAGAACGACTCACTTTGGATTTAACTCTTTCATACATAGAAGGACTGTGACGCTTAGGAGAACGTTGAGAAGTTTCCGCATTATCTGAGTAGGGAAGCGACGTTGGATCCATCGTTTCGAGCGTAGGTAATGTCCACTCCTCGCGAACGTTTCTTCCTCTTTCACTGCGACTTATACTTGTCAATTGTGCCATACCTATCCAATCAAAATAATGATCATAATCTAAATATCTTATGTCGTATACGTTACATCATAAAAATATAAATTCTTTAATAGAAATTACCTTTGTTATAAACTCTTTTGGCATTAGATGGAGTATATGTTATACTATAGCCAGCATTCAAATTTTTGGTCAAATGTCCAAATACTGCATTTTTTAACAACTCTACTTTAGGTTCTTGTTTGGCTTTACACTGATTAAGTTTTTTCCCCTTCCTCGCTCCTATCTGTCTTTCATCGAGCTGGGCTATAGAAAAACTGGCATCGCAGGCTGCACAAACCAATGTGGAGCTACAACTATTATCCAATAAACAACGAATGCAGGTCCACCGTGTCACTAAGGAAGGTACAGAAGTGGATCGTTTAAGTGGCTCTCTGTCAGAGATACTCCCACACCACGAACCATAACGTGGCCTCTTCTTAAGAACATTGGTTACAGATGAATTCTTATTAACGCTAGAAAATAAATACAAAGAAAATATCTATTAACATTAACAAATAATAGAGAAACGTTTATTAAGAGATCTATGGAAAAATAAAGAAGGAAACAAAAAAAAAAAAACAAACAACATAACATGTCGTCCAAATGACACGACAATGAATACAATGTAAATGCCAAGATAAACATAACAAAAATAATGTGTGTCATAGGTACAATGAATTATGTTATTCCTATGACAAAAGAAATAATTGATATTTCTCTTAAGAAGATACTTCTAATATCACAAAGAAAGAAAGAACATTTACGTCTTACTATAAACATATAATTTCATTTTGAAACGCTTGGCACCTTTTCGCATGGATCATAACAAGGATATGATTCTCGTTCTTGTTCTCTCTGCTAGAAAAACATAAACTGGACACTGCAATGTGCAACGATCGAAGATAGGATCTTCAATCGAGTTAATGGGGGTATACCGTACAAAAGGATAACGGCAAGGAAAGGATATGTGGAAGAAGAGAGAAGAGGAGAATAGTGGTGGGTGAGAGGACGAGATCTCCTCACCGTTGAAAAAACTGTAGTGCGAGGGATTTGGTGGGCTCGCGAGTAGTGGTAATCGTATCCTCATGGACGTCAACCTGTGGATGATTTTCGGTGGTATTGTTATCGAGCCTATGAATGTTGAGTCTCGGTGGTGGCGTCGGCGGTAATGATCCCGACGACGATGACGACGACGGCGACGTCGCGGACGATGATGATGATGGTGACGACGACGACGACGACGACGACGACGATGACGATGACGATGACGATGAAGAAGAAGCACCTTCCTCTTCGTCGAGTTCTCCACCCTCCTCCCCCACCTCCTCCTCCTCCTCCTCCGCGTCTTTCCCCTCTTTCTTACGACGTAACTGTCTCATCCGGCGCGGAGGAGGTTCCCCGCGCTTTGCGCTCAACTCTTGGCTGAGTCTGGTCGCCCTCTCGTCATCGCTCCTGATTCGTGCCAGGCCGCACCTGGCGCATCTGGCGCTCTCCGTTGGATTTATCAGAGCGCACTCCGAGCAATGCCATTGCAACACCGATGCGATCGAGCCCATTCTCCACGCGTAGTCATGGCTCCTTCGGTCACAGGATCACCGACTCTCTTGGCAGTCACGATCCCCTCTTTCTTTTCTCTTTCCGCTCTCTCTCTCTCTCTCTCTCTCTCTCTCTTTCTCTCTATCTTTTCTTCCACCCTTTCTATCCTCCTCGCTCTCTCTCTCTCTCTCTCTCACTCTTTCTTTCTCTCTCTTCTTTATATAAAAAACCCCCTTCGAAAAGAACACCACAACCGGTGCCAAAAAACACCTATTCCTCTCTCGAAAACGAACTAGGATCAGCAATACCGAGAGACGAGGAACCGAGCGAACGTCGCCCTCGGCCACGGCGGTAGCTCGTCGTTCTTTGTCATATGTTTCTGGCCGGCCATCTTGTTCGTTCCCTCTCTCTCTCTCTCTCTCTCTCTCTCTCTCTTCCTCTTCCGCGCGCACAGAAATCACAACACACGCGTCTCTTTCTCTCTCTCTTCTTTTTCTTTTTTGTTTTCTTCTACTCGATCCCTCCCTCCCTCACTCACTCTCTCTCCCTCTCTCTATTTCCCATAAGATATTTCATTTTCGTTTTCGTCATTTCCCTTCCCATTTTGTTTGTCTCCTCCTTCTCCTCCTCCTCCTCCTTCTTCTTCTCCTTCTTCTCCTTTTCCTTCTTTTTCTTCTTCTTCACCAGCAATGTTCGATCAACGTCCGAACACTCCTCCTCGTCCTTCTCCTCTCCTCCTCCTTCTCCTTTCTATTTCTCCTTATCACAGGACACTGAAAATGACAATGACGCTCCTCGTTACTAGCACGCACTTTGTTTATGCTTCGACGAGCGCCCCACCGACTAAATAGATCAATCGTTTGGAAAAGTTGATAGATAGAAGGAGAGAGAGAGAGAGAGAGAGAGAGAGAGACGTAGTAACACAGAACACGTCGAGTCTGCTTCACTTTACTTCCCTGCGTGTTGATCGTCGTTCTCTATACGTATTGCAACTTGCAACGCAGGGACGTAACATTAATGGCGCACGCTAGGGACTATCGTACGTTATGATAAAAAAAACAAAAAAAAAAAAAAAAAACAAAAAAAAAAACAAAAAAAAACGATCCAAACAAAGTAGAAAAAAGAAAAGAAAAAGAAAGAAAAGCGTTTTACTTTTAAAAATATTCTCGAATAGAGGAGAAACAGTAGTATCTTTTATTTCAAATAAATAACGAAATAGTCACCTTAGATATCGATCTATTAATCGTAACGTTATGTAACACGAGCGAAGATAATAAAAAATACAGCTACGAGTATTATCGAAGCAATATTAATATATCATTATATATTAATTATAGAGAAAAGAAAGAGTTAAAGAAAATGTCGTTTACGTTGTTATCAATCGTTCGACAATATACGCTACTGTATTACGTTGCATAGGAATAGTGGTGACATCTACTAGTCAAGAATTGGAATAAACTGTCGTTTGTAAGATAGTCGGTACGCACCTCACATCACCAAGTCCCTGTGGCGCAGAGGATAGCGCGTTGGACTTCTAATCCAAAGGTCGTGGGTTCGATCCCCACCAGGGATGTGTCGCGGTGGTTGGGTTTGCAACACAACGGAACAAACAACAACCAACCATCCGCCAATTTTTTTTTATACTTCGCGTTTCTATTTTATACATGATGCTCGCGATCGAATCCACGCGTTTGTATAAAAAATTAATTGATTAAATTTATATATAATATTAAAAAAGAAAAAAAAAAGAAAAAAAATATAATGAAAAAAAAAAAAAGAAAAAAATAACAAATCGTAACGTCCACGAAGTTGATCTAAAAATTGATAAACGTTTCACTTTGACATTTGTTTTTCCAAGTTGAAATAATTCGCCGTTTGATTACACCAACGAATGATTTATAGATCGAACGTGTTCAACGTTCCAATAGAAATTCGTTTACGTTTTCATTTGATCGTTTCGTTTTAGTTAACCGATTGTTAGAAGAACGCATCTGTCTCCTTTTGGACACGCGAATTGCTCCAAGCTCGCAAAATGTATTTAGAGAAACGTCTCTTTCTTCGCTTCTTACTCGGAATTCTACGAGCTTCTCTTTGCCCCTCTTTAAAATCATTTTCGTTTTGTTGGGCTTTCAGCTTGAAACGAGAATAATACTTGAAAGGGAAGAACCCGAAGAAAGAAACGAGCTGCATCATGCGCCTCATTCTTCTTATTCTTTTTCTTTCTTTTTTTTTCTAATATTCCCCTTCTAATATTCTAATTATTTTATATATATATATATATATATATATATATATATATATAAAAGAAAAAACAAACATATGAAACTCGTTATCGATGATTCCCTCCCCTATCCACATAGAAAAGAGAAAAAATAAATAAATAAAGAATAATAATAATAAACGACGAATAAAATCCGACAAGTTTAATATAGGGTGAGTCAAGATATAATAATCAATTCTTAAGTTATCCCTTCATTGAGATTATTCAAGCTAATTTTTACCTTTCTTTTCTTTTACTATCAAATTGCAAAACTAAAAGCATAGATATTTTTGGTTCATCCTATGTAAAACTATTATAATTGTCACGTTCAACGCATTGAGATAATTTTTTTTTTGTTTTTTTTTTTTTTTTTCATCTCTTTTTCTATTCAAGTAAATTACGTGACTGATTGAGAGACTCTTATTCGCTCTTTGGACGACAGCCAGTGCGAGATTTGCTTGCCCAGACAGTTAGACGCCTCCGATACGATTTCACCTCGTAATCATAGAACGCACATCGTAGTAAAATGTAAATAATATTTCATTTCTTTTTGTACCTTTTATTTTTTCCTTTTTCATTTCTCACATTCCCTTCTCTATTTCTCTCTCTCTCTCTCTCTTTCTCTCTCTCTCTCTCTCTCTCTCTTTTCTTTTTTTTCTTTTTTTTTTCACATTGACAAATTCTTTTACAATAAAAAACGATCTAATCGTAAAGAAGAAACTTATTATAAATCAGAATGATCGAGGTTAACCTTGACGGACTGAGTTTTCCTTTTTTTTTGTTTTTTATTTTCTCTCTTTCTTTTTGTTTTTCTTTTCTTTATTTTTTTTTTATGTTTCTTATTAGTTATGAACGAATTCATTGTCTCTCGTGTACGAAAGAACGAAGGAAGATAAATAAAGATGAAGTGGAAATGAATGGAGATAGGTTTTTCTCTCTCTCTCTCTCTCTCTTTCTCTCTCTCTCTCTCTGTCTCTCTTTTCCTATTTTTTTTTTTTTTCTTTTCGTTAGCCTTCACGACAGAAACGTCACCAACATTGGCACTAGTCGGAACGAGAGAGACGATCTAAGATTAAACGGGCATACGATTTTATTTCAATCGAGTTACGAGAATGATTTTAAAAGACAACCTTGTATCATTCTAACGCTTTATCAACGTTTGCTCAAACCTAACGAACTTGATGGGACTCAATCTAATGACCTTAATCCCTATCTGATTCTTTTGATTTACGAAGGTGTCCTCCAATTTTATACCATTCCTCCTATCGTCCTATTGTTTACAACGTTTATACGTGGAAAATTTTTAATGCCTCACACGTGGCAACGTGCTATATTTTTCCTCGAAATGGATCAAAGCCAACAATACGCGATATTACGCGTTGTAAATTTGTAATAGAATGTAACAGGAAAAATATTTAAATCTTTCCGCGAAATCAAATTTCACATTGTGATTTCTATTTCTTTTCTCTCTTTCTCTCTTTCTTTCTCTTTAACAAGTTCGTAGTATCAATATGTGGGAGGAAGGAGTGTGAAGGGATGTGATGATGGAGGGGAAAAGCCAATAATTATTTCTTAAAATAAGTTCTGTTCGACGTGAGTCAATAACAAAAAAAGAAAAAAAAAAAAAAAGAAAAAAAAGAAAAAAAGAAAGAAAAATAAAAAGACCTATAGGCACGCATACATATCGAAATAAGCGCGTCGTTACATTGAGTAAGTTTAAGCCTTGAAACGTGACTTAATCCTCTACTATGTGAGTAGAATCCAAATTTCAATAACTTGTAGCAGCGAGCTCGTTCGAAAGTATCTACATTCTTCACGACTTAATTAACTTTGTCACCGATGCTACGAGAAAGTAATTATGAATATTCTTATGTTACCGCGAGATAGAAAGAGAGAGTGAGAGAGAAAGAGAGAGAGTATTTTTTTTTTTTTTTTTTTTTTTTTTTTTTTTTTTTTTTTTTTTTTTTTTTTTTTTTTAATTATGCGCATAATACCAAGGAGCATATATTACTTTGGGTATTATGTAAATTTTTCAAGCTTTCCCATACTCATTATATTTTCCTATATATAGGTATATATATATATATAATATGTATATACGTATGTATATAGATAGATGATACAAAAAAAAGACTATCCATCAGAAAATTTCGAATGAGCATTACAAGTTAGCCAAAAATAGTATTTACGAATTATACTCGTTGAAAATGAACAGGAAAGCATTATGAAGAAATAAACTTTCTCTCTCTCTCTCTCTCTATCTCTTTCTTTTTCTTGGTCGTGACCTTTAAACATTCACATTTGAAAAAAATATGTTCGTCTGCATGAAAATATAGCATACATAAATACGTATGTATATATTATACATGTATACATACGTACATGTAAACATGCCTTTAACGCGTGAGGTAAACACGTCGTCGTGTCTTTTTGAAAATAAAAAGAACAGAAAAGAAAAAAAAAAAGAAGAAAAAATTGTCTGGCTATCATAAAATTGTTTACGATGTTCTTATTATCTACGATAAGAAGTTATTTATGTCGGATATGTAATAAAATACAAGTATATAATATATATATATATATATATTATTATTATTATTACTTTTAATATCATTTCTTTTTTAATTAAAGTCAGCGTAACATATTTTTTTTTGAACTAATTAAACAAAAAAATAATATTATATAATTACAACGTTTCGTCAACTAATTCCGATACGTCATTTATATCGAATATCGTTTTGTTTTGCTTCTTTTTTCTTCGCATTTTTTTTTTCTTTATCTTTTTTTTTCATTCCTTTCGTCAAACGAATTGAATAATATCTAATAAAATCGGGCAAGTCCAATTATTATCCTTTAATTGATTTAATTGGATATCGTTTTTATTAATGATATGAATTTTTCGGCCATGCCGAAAGCGTAGCGTAAAGCGATAAACGACGTAAACAAGGCATAGGTTACATTTGAACACGATCGTAGGGTAGAAAAAGTGAGAGAGTGAGATGGAAAGAGGATAGGAGGACGTTAGGGGGGGATGGGAGGAGAGGGATAGTAGGTTATCGAACTGGACCTCTCGATGAGAGAGAGAGAGAGAGAGAGAGAGAGACGTATGATACATGCAGACACTTTTCTACTATTCGTCTTTATTTTTTTACCCCTTCTAATTATAATTATATGTAAATCGATATCCCCGTCCCCACCCCTTTGTGCGCGGGTCAATGGCATCCTGTAGAAAATCCGATTAGCGCAATAAAACCATGCCCGCGAATAACTTGCCCGCTTATCTTTGATTTTTATCCTCATTATTTTTTAATATCAAAGAAATAAGAAAGGAAAGATAATGATAAAAAAAAGAAAAAGAAAAAACGAGATACATATGTACTTACTGTTATTTTTCTTCTTATCGATCATCGTGAAGAAAGTAAGTAAGTAAGTAATTAAGTAAGTAAGAGGAAAAAGGAAAACGTCATTTAACACGAGGCTTATCAACGTGATCAACAATATATTATCGTCATTTTAAAATGACTCAGAGACTTGCAAAATAATTTATTTTTAGTATTAAGTTAGCTCATCTTTTGATTCAATGACTTTTCGAAGGAGAAAAGAAAAAGGGAAATAATTATATGCATAGATACATAGATATATGTATATATAGACATACACACATGTATGCATGTATTTGCATATGTATACGTACACGTGTATGATCTTTTCTAATGTCTGCCTGGATCATTTGCATAATGATAACGAGCAATATGTTCTATATATATATATATATATATATATATATATATATATGCAGGACCTATATGCGTCTATCTTTATCTTCTCTTTCCCTTTCTCTCTCTCTCTCCCTCTCTTGTCCTTTCTTTTTCTTTCTTTGAAATCTTTCCTTCTCGCTTAATCCCACGTAATTTCAACACGATCCGATCCACCAGTTTGCCACCCACCCAAGACGTCAACATCAAGCTGCTAACATACTCTCAGCACGCGGAAACGAGTTCTCCTGCGTTCTTGTCTCTTGGTATATACATGTATATACGTATATATGTATTTATATACCTACCGCAGCGCGCGAGAGCTTAGATTCTTATCTCTCCTTCGAATCAGATGTTTCCAACGTGGCAATGGAAACTTTTGCTTGCTAAGAAATTGTTAAGAATATGTATGTAAGCATAGAATTTTCTTCGATCGATCGATCGATCAATAGATCGTTGAATCTATTATGACATATATATATATATATATAACTAATTCATTCTGTAGGCATCGTTCCCTATTAAGAGACTTATCGAAATATATTGTCATTAATAATCAATGAACGTCACTTTCGTACGGTTTTGACTCTGTACCGTTTAAGGTGCGTCTCTCTTTCTCTCTCTTTCTTTCTGTTTCTTTTGCCTACGCAAAGAATATGTGGGTGCAAGAAGTAGTTAATTAAATAACCTTTATCCTTAATAGGTAATCACAATTGTCCTCTCGATTCGTACATGCACAGGACGTCTCATTTTAATCGATCCTTTTATATCTTTTTATTACTCTACCACTACATATATATATATATATATATATATATATATATATATATATATATATACATATATATATTTATTTATTTATTTATCGAAAGAAATAAATCAATTCTATTTGTTTCGAAAACCGATTATAAATCGATAAGCAGTCACGGATTAATTGAAAAATCAATCACGTATATGTATATATAGATGCATATGTATGCAAGTGAAACATTGTAGCGTAGGACTTGGCGATAAAGAAACTTCTAACCGGTTTAGAGCTAGTCGCTTTCGATCTATCGGTAGGTATGACGAAACAACAAGTTGCTTCCAGATGAGACGGGATAAAATCGAATAAGCGAATCCGTTCGTTCGTCCGTCCCTCTTCTCTTCTCTTCTCTTCTCTTCTCCTGATCACCCTTCTTCCTATTACGTTTAAACGATGACCCACTCCTGGTAGCTCTTTGGTTATATCCGCCTGACTCACGCAAACCAGCATCCCTCGAATCAATTATTTTATTATCCATTACGGTAATCCCAAAACGAGTCGTCGTTTATTTACCAATTTCATTAAATCTAAAATGTATGGCTCAGGATCGTTCTAGATCATCGATAAAATTCAATAATAATTTTGAATTAATCTTTTGATAATTAATTAAATACAGGCTTGATCGGGAGAGGGAATAGATGGAGGAAGGAGGGGAGGGATCAAAAGTTTATCAATCATTTTAAATATCAATTACGTTAAAATTGTTGTTAATGATATAATAAATTAATGTGCTAAGCTCGTTGTTTTGCGATTGGTTGGGACAAAGCGAGAAAGTGTTTGAAAAGCATCGAATTATCAATTTTGAAAAATCACATCTAAAAGAAAAGAAACAAATTATTTTTTCCATCGTTTGTTCAACTTATAATAGAAAATTTTTCGCAAGTCAAATAAAATCAAAAATACGAACACGTAATTATAATCGATACGGATTATTTCTATTTTTTTCTTTTACTTTCCTTTTCTCTCTCTCTCTCTCTCTCTCTCTCTCTCTCTCTCTCTCTCTCTCTTTCTCTCTTTTCGTTGTAATTCAGATAAAATATTTTCTTTGATAAAACCGTTTATGTAATTATGTTAGGTATGTATCTTCGTGCGTTCGAATATTTGAAATTTAATTATTGTCTTTCTGATCACGCGTTTAACGGTGGCTTCTGTTGTGTCTGTACACAACATTTATTCCGTGCATACACATACATGCACATACACGCACACAGGCATACTCCCACAGATCTTATGTAACGATTACTCGAAGTAATATCAGAATTTTCCGTGTAGTAAATTATCGGTACGAGCTTGTACGAAGAGATACCTATCTTGTCAGTGACAATTATTTGTTTTATTATCTTAATCTTTCTTTCGTTATTTTTTTTCTGTCTCTCTCTCTCTCTCTCTCTCTCTCTCTCTCTCTCTCTCTTTCTCTCTCTTTCTCTCTCTTTACCATAAAAAAAATGACGTGTGCATTATAATAATTGTTAGTATTACGACGTTATACTCGATCCATGTAAAAGGATCTCCGTCTTTTTCTTCTTTCATTGTCTGCTCTCCTTTCCTTTGCAAAGAACTTTCCTTTCGCTTGGCCTTTTCCGTTCTTATAAGTTGTAGGTAGTAGTTACTACTACGAAACAACCACACGTGAATTATCCATTCGGTCGAACGTGCCGACATTAAAAGAGCAAACGATTCACGTTTATTTATCATTGATTTCTTGTAACTTGTTACCGACGACATTATTGTGAATATTTTTTCTCCCCTTTTCTTTGTTCTTTTTTTTTTTTTTTTTTTTTGGTTTTTTTTCTTGGCACGCGTGAAGAAAAAAAAGGAAGTAAGGAAGTAAGAAAAAATAAGAAAATCGAGGAAAGCCGTATTATTCTTGAGAAAAAAAAAATTGTAGGAAAAATAAAAATAAAAATACGAGGTAACAGTGGTCGAACTGAAAGTTCCCAGAGACTCGTAATTTTACAATCTGAGAAAGAAAAAAAGATTAAAACAAATTAGCCTGTGTAAAAGTTTCTCGGAAAGAGATTAAATTGATCGTTTTTTTTTTTCTTTTTCTTTTTTTTTTTTTTTTTTAAATCTCTTATTGCCATCTCGAGACAATCTTGGTATTCTAAACAAAATCGAAGAATATATCTTAGAAGATTTTTTTTTTTGTTTTCGAGCAAAACACTTGCTTTATCATTAATTCTCTTTACGTAGAAATCGTTATCTCTTAATGAACTTCATTTAGGAAATATACATTCGAATTTGCTTTTTTTAGCAATTTTAGCAATCAATATTTGCTTATATTCCACTCAACCATCCCGGGTTTTTTTTTTTTAATTTCTTATTATTTTATCTCGCGAAACTAATTCGCTCGAGTCATTTTATCGTGTAGGAAAGAGACAAAAAAAAGTTGTTTTCACAGAACACTTGAGAATACATTTAAAACGCATACACGTAATTAAGTGCGTGCACATATATATGTATATATATATATATACATATAGAAAATGCATATATATATATATATGTTCGTCGATGACATGTCTCAGATTAAATGATTTCCCATTGAGAGTTTTTCATTCGTTATCCAATGGTATAATCTTTCGAGTGTTACCGTGTGACACGTAATCGATCGATACTCATACCTATGACATCATTGTTTATACGATTAGATTGTTTATGATATATATGTATATATATATTATTTTGTAACTATTTAACATTCTTCTAATACCAACTACGTGTATATGATTAAAAATAAGAGGAGAAAAACCGAGGACGAATACGTCGCGTTCTTTCGTTATTTTACAAAAAAAAAAAAAAAAGAAAAAAGAAAAAAAAGAAAAAGAAAAAGAAAAAGAAAAAGAAAAAAAAATTGACAAGAAAAATTGTAAATAAATATGGACGATAAAGTACGTCATAATGTTAGAACGAAATATGTATGTTCGATGTTTGGTGTAACGTTTAGCGTGTTTGCTTGTTGAACCCAACGTCGTAGGTTCAAATCTTTCTTCCTCTCTTCCATTTCTTTATAAAAAGATACTTTTATTTCAGATAATAGTCTCTTGAGATACGTCGTCGTTTTCTAATCTGTCCTTTGTTTCTCTCCTCCCCTCTCTCTTTGTGTTATAACAAATTTTGTTGTTTGTTGTGCGTTATCTCTGCTCCGAGAATATTTTATAAAAAAGTTTTCTCCCTTCTTCTTTCTTTATAAGTCACTAATGTGTTGTCTGTGCGCGAGATATTGTTAATAACGCACAGTCGTCAAGAGTGACTAATATTAAATGATATTTCATTATCAGACCGAAATCCAAAGCCAGTATTCTTCGCCTTTTCAATGGTACGAGTATTGGATACCTCGGTCACAAATATATATTTATTAATGTATATAATATTTTTCTTTTCTTTTTTTTCCTTCTTTTTTCTTTCTCTTGTCTCGCTTGAATTTATTTGCTTGAATTTATCAGAGTAGAAAATAAGTAATTAATAATGAATAATAGTTAAAAAGAAAAAAAAAAAAAACAGAAAAAGTAAAACAGAACAAAACTAATAAAATAAGGAAAAGACAAATAAAAATGAAAACAAAAAAAAAATAGAAAGAAAACGAGTACGAGAAGATTTCCTCTTATCGAAGAGAAAAATAAATAAATAAATAATTAAAAAAGGAAGTGTAAAAGGGAAAGAAAAATAAATAAACGAAGAAGAAAGAGAACAAAACGAGAGAAGATTTCCGTGACGAGAGATTATTGATAATAAACTCGTCTAAAAAAAAAGAATACGTCATTTTAATTTGTTCTCATTCGTACATATAAGGAAGAATGATTAACCAACGAACAATAATCAACGCACTCATTGTAAAGCCTGATATCGTTGATACCGTAATAATGCGTCAATAAATAAAAACGTATCTCGTTTTAATGTAGTAATTTTTTTGGTCGACATGAATATAATCTTGAGAAGACAAGAAGAAAAAAAAAGAAAACAAATACGAGAGTTGATTTATAAGTTTCTCTCGAGAGACAAACAAAAGAGAAAGAGAGAGAGAAAGAGAGAGAAAAGTAACATTTATAATTTGTTAATAGACGTATAAATGAATATACATATATATATATATATATATATATATATATATATATATATGTAAATAATTAATCAATCAAAGAAACAAATAAGAAGGAAAAAAGGAAAAAACAATTCCAATTATTTTAATAAGCGTACAAAAAGAAAAAAGAATAGCTATTATTATGATAGTTCGGTTCTGTGAAAAGATGTTCATAGAAAAACATATTCACTTTGTGTTATGCACTAATCCACTTGATTTGATAATCGATGCGAGTCGTACGAGCGCGTATCAGCATTATCATCGTCGTCATCATCATCAATGTCGTCATTAAAGAACTCGGTCGGGTGACTAAGCAACCATTGTTACGTATATACATGTACGTATATATATATATATATATATATCCTGTATATACCTAGAAATCTGTCTTTTACAATCTGCTCCAAAAATAAAAGTTATATCTTACGTTAGCTCGGGAGCTGCTCACCAAAATATAAACCTATGAAAGATTTATTTATAGATGAACTATTCATTGTCGATCAGCTGTTTCGAAAATCCATCTATCTATCTATCTATTTAATTTATTTTAAGGAAGCTCTTACGATTCTCATGAATGAATTCAAGGTTTTTTTTTAATTGACACACCACACGTACGAATGCGCACACATGCAGATATATTTGCGATTAAAAATTCATTTCGCCAATCGTTTTTATAATTTTCTTTTTCTCTTTTTCTTCTTTTTCTTTTCCTTGGTTTTATTTTTTCCTTTTTTCCCCTATGAATTTTCATATATCCACGTTCTCACAGGTGTAACATGAACGATCGAAACGACGAAACTCGACGGAGCTTTGCAAAAGGATCCACGTCATCGTTTTACGGTTCTCTGCTCGCGGTGAAAGTGTCGAGCTCGCTACGAAACGGAGCAGAAACTCGTCGTTTAAATGTTCGTTCGTGTTATTCGCGAACGTACTATGGCTCAACTCTCGAAATATAAATACATACATACATACATACATACACATTTATCTATCTACCTACCAACTTACCTATATAAATATTTTCGTTATCGCATAATTCCTACAAAATGGGAATAAAGAGAGAGATTTATGTATTATCGATATCGCGAATGGTATTAAATACTATTATATAGCGAACGAATGTACGTACATATATATATATATATATATATATATATATATAAATATATAAAATAGAAAAGTACGCTTTATAGGTTTCAACATTTTCTTAAAATTATCTCCATCTCGTTGTGTATGTGTCTGTGTATGTGTGTTACGTTTCGAATATACTTTGAAATTCTTACTAATCATTTTGTTGACTCCATCTAAATGCTCTAATGAACGTCACGCTTCTTTCGTTTCGTTTGTGCGAATGACCAAGAACGACTAACGTGCCTCGTTCGTATAATCAGGACTCTTCGTCGTCAAATTTCAAATGACTCTTTCGTACTCTCCTTCCCCTTCTCCTCTTTCTTTTTCTTCTTGTAATTTGTTAGTTAACCTATTACAGAACATAGAATGAAAACACACGGATATATATATATATACATATACAAACACGTCCCGTTCTATTATGAATTGTATACATACATATCTATAACCTTACTATTATCGACTACGATTTCCTTACGTCCTATTATTTGCTCGTATCAATCGACGAACTTCTCTGTATCAACTGTAAACACATATATCGTTAACATACAATATGTCCTGATATTCTGACATACGTTGTTTGTAATAGTACAGAAAGAGAGAAAGAGAGAAAAAGAGAGAGAGACAGAGAGAGAGAGACGTAACGCAACACCGGAATCACGTGTTTAAAACGAGCACAAGTCTAATGTGTGTTAGAGTTAAACTTCTAAAGCCACGATCAAAGTGAGAATTCGTTTCATGTGAATTATTGAAAAGTATACGAGAGAAAAATTTTCAAGAGTACATAAATAATTCATTTGTAAATACGACAATTCATGATTTCATTTATATACACGGAATGAATTAATTTTATATTTTATATTAATATCTATGTACTTGTATGATCGCAATGAGATGAATCCAGTGATCGTGTAAGCGATCCAAGTCGTTCAATTATATTTTTTCCCCTATCGAGGAATTTATCGATAGATCAATACAAATCAACGAAATCATATTTCTTTCTTCTTTTTTTTTTCTTTTTTATATAACGAAATGACTCATTAGAACTCTCTTTCGCAATCAAATATTATTTCTAATTGAATATCAATCAATGTTTAAGAATGCAGGTGTTCCTTTGTAACGTTATGTAAATGTCTTTATGCAACTACATATGCATTTAAATATTTATATATATATATATATATATATATATATATATATTTATATACATATTTATATACATATACGTGGAGTTATCGTTTAATCAAAACGTATGTTCGTCAGACAAGCTGGCAGACCAATATTACAATGCGCCTTTTCTCCATTTAGAGGGCATTTAAATCATTGCTTCAATTAAGCTAATATAACAGAAGGAAAGACCCCCTACGAGGTTCATCGATATGCATGCACATATCACGCGATTCGTTTAGTAGTATATAGAAGAAATTCTTTAGCTTCATGACGAAACGAATAAATTGAAAGAGAATCTTTACCGTAATAACGTTCAAACGTTTCAAACGATATAATGATTATTTATATATATATATATATCAAGTTCGAATTGTTCAAGGATAAAAAAAGAAAAAAATTGTTTTTTTTTTTATAAATAAAGTCATCCAACTTTGTTTCCAATTTTTAATTTATTATTTCATTCGAAATGGATTATACAAATTTTCTCAAATAATTAAATTTTAACAAAAGATATTGAAAAGATTAAGATACGTGTATATATATATATATATGATATGTACGTTTAATACTTGATATTGTTATGAGATTGTATGTAACGAATGTGCCAAAGTAATTGAATTTCACGACATCGAAAGAGATTAGATTAGATTAGATGTTTTATATATTGCTTTATCTAGATCAAAAGACTTTCTACAATTTGTCTTCCTTTTATATATTTTTTTCTTTTAATTTGCAAATATTAAGAAGAATTTTATTTCGTTTATTTCCTTTGTCTATTTCATTCTCTTCTTTCATTTGCATTCTATAGAAAAAAAAAAGTGACAAAAAGAAAAAAATTATGATAAATGATAAACCTGGCAAGATTTACACATGTTAGTACTTATTTATATACGTATGTACGTACATACGTTAGTTCATTCGTTCGTTCGCTCGTTCGTTCGTTCGTTCGTTCGTTTGTTCGTTCTTACTATCGTTCTAAAAAACGAAGCAACGTGTTCGTTATCGCTTATTACAAAGTGCGTAAATATCTTCAGCGAGCAAAGTCGAAGAAAGTTATTATCTTTAATGTTAGTTTAACTTAATAAATGTCTCAGTATAAGATGACTTTTCAATTCATCTATCATCAATATTTATTTGGTTTGTACGAAATTTATACGAATATATATATACATATATAATAATTATTTCTCAAATCGAGAAGTTATATGACCTCGAAATTTTAGTCGGCCAATTTTATTCAACGAAAAAAGAAAAGAAAAGAAAAGAAAAAAAAATAAATAAAATTGATTGGAAAGACATTGAATATACATATGTAGGAAAAATCAAAAGGAGGTTTTCCTTATTTCTAAAGGTCGAAAGATTCCTTTTCCTGACGTCAAAATTCCGATCTAATAAATAACAAATCTAATCAATCGTTTTTTTATTCGACTTATCGAAAGATCTAACCCATTAGATTGATACAAAAATGATATTATCTTTCATTACCAAATTTCACAAATAAAATATAGATTAATTTTATAATCTATTATGTATATAATATCGAACGATCGTTTTGCAATATAGATTTACATATTCTATCGGTCGTATAAATTGTTGAAAATTTCAAATAAAAATTAAATAATACAATAAAAAAAAAAAAAAAAAAAATAAAAGAAAAATTAAAATAGATATTATAATGCGAATCGAAATTATTGACACAAATTTACGATGCGCCAAATAAGCGAATGATTATTATATTGTGTATATATGTATTTATGTACACGAATAATACGTACACGTATATTTTTCGATTTGATCTTGTTGCGAGCTTTACGAGGACGAATAAAAAGTCGCCAATTCAAGCAGAGTAAAATTCCAACACGCAAAAGTGTCTGACGTATTCGCTGTTTCTACCATTAGATTTTCTTGTATTACTTTATCCTTTTTTTTCTTCTTCTTTTTTTCTTTTTTTTTCTTTTTTCTTTTTCGTTGCTCGTTGCAACTCTTCGAAAGTTGTGCCGCAAAAAGAAGTATCCGATAATTTAACACCATTGAGAAATGGTTTCTCTTCGTTGACACGTTCAATTGATTGATCTGCTGATTTAACGAAATTCTAATTAGCATTGGGTTGCAATGAAGGAAAGAAAAAAAAGAAGAAATATTCTAGTGTTAGATAAGATATGATAATAAAATGCGGCGTCTTTCGAGTATACGAATAAAATGCTGATATCGAATAACGTTTATTTATATAAAAATATACTCATCCTTTCTATATATATATATATATATATTTTTACTATAAAATATTTTTCTTCAATCTAATTCCTTGATTACCATTTCGATCAAACGTTATCGATGTTATTCGGGTCGAGTTGTTCATCATTTTTCGAAAACAAGTCCAAGGTGCAAAAAGCTTGAAAAAGGTACATTATATATTACGAGTATATAAAGTTATATGTGTATATATATATATATACATATATCAAGAGAGTATCTCGTTAATATGGTGCCGAGTTTTAGGGGAGAAAACAGAACCTCGTACTATTTATTATAAAAATAAGAAGAAAATAACAATATTACATAAATGTAGGTTGTTAAATTGTTTACTTTCGAGTATCTTCAAGAGAGAATGCAGATAAAATTATTCCGTAATAATAATTAAATTTTGTTAAAGAAATTTTATATCGAGAATCGTGACGATAATTTTTACAATTTTTGCAAAACATATTTTTAATGACATAAATAAAAATGGCTTATTATTACTGTTAAATAATATTGTTGAATTATATTTGGATCAATTATTATAAAACAAATAACTTATTATTTTCAATTAAAAGAAATAATATCTAACATAGATAAGGGAAACACGTACATTGTTATTGAATCGATCGATCACGCGAAACCATCGTATCACTTAACGCTGTTATTTTCGAACTCGATATTTTATTCCCAACGGAGATTAGGCGTGTTGCGATCGATTTGGCTTTTCGCCGATGCATGCACGCTCACATCGTCATCGAAGATCACCGAGAGATTTAATCGCTTCGCTTGGCTTGGCTACGACGACACAGGCTGAATACATAAATATGTATGTATTCGTGGGAGGGGAGGGGGAGTTGAGTTGGGTTGGCTTGGGGCTGAAGCGAGGGGGTCAGGAGACCACTAGTTCACGTTGTCATGACGACCCGTAGGGTCCCTATTCTTCCTCTCTTGGATTCCTAAGAGGAGCTTTCGTGAGGAGAACGCCCTTCAAAAAGTCGCCTTTCGATCATTTCTAGATCCTCCAACTCAATTTTTTTCATCAACTCTTTCGAAATTATTTCGAATATATTAACACATTAATTTACATTAATATTCATTTTTTTTTAACGTTAAATCTTCTCGGAATAACAAATTACATAAGATTATATCTTGAAATAATTATACATATATATATATATATATATATATAATTATTATATTCTTTACTCATCCTATATATATATATATATATATATATATATATATATATATATTGTATGTATACAGGGTATGTATTTATGTATGTATTTTAAATTGCAAATAAAGATCGAATGAAAAAAGTAAAGCGATCGATAATACATGGCACTTTCGCACGAAGATAAAACTCGATCACTTCGATGCATTCGTTGCACCTGGCGTTTCCTCATCCCTTCCTTCCTTTTTCCTCTCCCTCTTTCTCACCTTCTTCCTCTCTTTCTATGTCTCTCCCTTGCTCTTTTTCTTTCTCTACATTGTCCGCGTTCACATTTCATTTTTCAACATACAATAAGATTCAGGAAGCGTAACCTCGTAACTATTGTAGGGCCGTGGAAAGCGTTTCTTCGTTGGCTTAAAAGAAGAACGAACGTTCTCTTTTCTTTTCTTTTCTTTTTCTTTCCTTTCCTTTTCTTTTCCATTCTTTTCTATTTTATTCCATGACCTAGAAATAAAAAAGAGAACATTACCGACAGCAACTTGAAAAAATTTTTTAAATAATCTTTTTTCTTTATCTATCTTTATATATATAGGTTTATATATATATATACACCTATGTATATATCATAAAAAATCTAAAATATCTTTTTCTTTATCTATCTTTATATATATATATATACATATATATATATGTATATATCGTATATATATATATATATATATATATATATATATATTTGGCAAGAATCGTTGCCCAATGATTCCTCTTTTTATCTTCTCGCTCGAATAAAATTCTTCGTATTTCTATGGAAAAGAGAAAGAGAGAGAGAGAGAGGGAGAGAAAATTTGAGACATTGATCTAGCTAGATTGAGGAAAATTTTCTTGGACCAACAACGATAGAGAATATACGATTTGAGTCAACGGAACTTCCGTCGAATCATCCTACAGTCCGCAAATATCTTATTTCGAGAGTTACGCTTTGTATACCTCTATGGGAAATTTCGAATCTCATACATATATACATATATACATATATATATATATAAAAAAAATTTTTTCGAAATATTAAATCCTTGTCGTAAATCAATAATTAGTAAATAAGTAATTATTAATGATTTAGTAAAGAAAGAAAAAACAAAAAAGAAATATTGAGGTTTCACAGTCAAAAAATTATGATAGTATATTGTAATAATATATCACGATCATCTTATAAAAATATTGGAATAATTTAAAATACATATATTTAAATGTATTAACTTGGCGAATAACTAATTTGTCAGAATATGTCGTAAAGAGGAAAAAAAATAAATATTGAATATATTTTCCTTCCAAAAAAAAAAAAAAATATATATATATATATATATATAAACACTTTACTATGCCAATAATATAAAACTAATTAATTAATTAAACAAATTTTGAATTGATTTATGTATAAAATAACGAGTGATTATATTATCTATAATACATATGCATGTATGTATTTTTGGATCAACATGATATCAAAATTTTTATTTTTAACATTTGTAATTTTAAATTACTTTAATTTTAAGAGACAGAAAGACAGAGACAAAGAGGGAAAGAGAATGAGGGAATAGAAATGAAAAGAGAATCAACCAGAGGAGAATCCAAATGCAAATAGAGAATTTCGAAGCTTTCAATAGGAATGTCTTCCTCGAACGCATAATCAGAGTGAAACGAGAGAACGAGAGAGAGAGAGAAAGAAAGAGAGAGAAGTAGGATATTCCCGGATGAATCAGTCTTTCGTTTCCAACTGACGACTAGAGAAGGGCCAACAAGAGGTGCTTTCCCTTCGTAGCGAGCTTACAAAACGCTCGTGCATACACATACATACATACGTGCACATGCACATGCACATGCATATAAACGCATACATACACAAGTGAACCCTTCTAATTCGAGCGAAGCCTGCCTTACGAATACGTTCTTTGAAAACGTATTTGCGAGTCCAACGTTCGCGAGTTAAATTTATTCCTACCGAGGATAGCGGTGAGGTGGGGTAAGAGGGATAGGAGGGATAAGAGAAGTGGGGCGAGGTGAGGTGGTAAAGAGAGAGAGAGAGAGAGAGAGAGAGAGAGAGAGAGAGAGAGAGAGAGAGAGAGAGAGAGAGTGAGTGAGTGAGTGAGAGGAAGGGTAAGAGAGATTCGTAGGGGAAAATTCTTTATAAAAAAAAGTTGTGACTAATCAATTGTATCGAGTACATTTTCAATGAGAATCTATCCGTGAAATATATATGCGTGAGAAATAATTTCTTTAAAATAATTAATACATCCTTATCAATGATAAAACCTAATATCAATTCGATATAGATCTTAAGTAATATCCATTAACACATTGCAACTTCTTCGTCGTTATCCCTTTCATATTTTTCTTTTTTTTTTCTTTTTATCTTGCTCTATATTCTCTATCATCTATATTTTAGTATTATTGGATACGCGATCGTTATCGTAGAAATATTTAGATATACACGTATATTTTTAGTAATATAAAATAATATCCATTATTAAAGGATCGATAATATCGAGATCAATCGTTAGAACTATTATTTGAATCATTTTTATTTGAGCGAAACTTTTTAGCAAAAAAATCTATTATACGTATATATTAAAGAAATCGTACGGATGTATTTTAGCATAAACGTAAAATAATTTGGATAATGAAGGTATAAATCGTAAATGGGGGAATGGTTTGCTCCTGGACACTCTCGTGTAATTTGCATGAAACGATCGATCGAGTGGAATACGAAATGGACGGGGGGTGGGTGGTGGTTGGGAGGGTGGGTGGGTGAGAGGGTGGGTGATTGGTTAGATAGAAGAGGAAAATGTATAAGAGGGAGAAAGACCGTGGAAGAGAGAGAGAGAGAGAGAGAGAACCGAAATTATTATCGGTTAAGAATATTGAGCTTGCGCGTTTGTAAATTTATTATAGGCAGCCATAGAACGTGTAATTTAAGATCCTCTTTTCTTTTCGTATTTTACGTCAGTTTGATTATTAACAGACATTGGTTACAAATTGGTGCTGATATAAGAAAGAAAATGTTACGTATCGTGACGTAAACATTCATAAAAACATTCGCTTCTGCGATTACATAAAAAGCTTGGGTATATTACGAAAGAAACAAATCGGACAGATATAAAATGGTGTAAGCGAGACGATTAAATTCGTAAGGAAAAATGTGTCTTTGACAAGTATTACGCGAACGGTGATGGTGACGATGATGTTACCGACGTTACTACGTAACGTGCTTTTGTTCCTACTCTTTTTATCTTTTTGTTTCTTTTTCTCTTTTTTTTTTTCTCTTCTTCAATTTATCCAAAGTGTTACACAATCGACAACGACAAACTATACGAATCGAATATTCTAACACATACATATACACTTATACGTATGAGATATACAGGATGAAACAAAAAGTTTCTATTTGATATTAAAAATATATCTTTTCTTTAACTTAATATTATTAGTAAATCCTATAAATGAAAAAATAGAAAAAAAAGAAAATAAATAAATAATAAATTGATCTAGAAACAATATTGGCTTGTACCTGTATAAAACGATGAAAAAAAAAATTTATATTTCGATTGCATAATTCTAATTTCACGTTTTCATTCCTTTGATTTGTTATTTTATTTATTTATTTTTTTATTCTTTCTTTTGATATCCTTTTTCCAATCGTTTTGCTATCTCATATTTATATGTATGCGTATAGATCGTAAGTTTCATTCTTCTCTTTTTTTCCTAATTTTTCATTAAGATTAGATGTTATCGAAAGCAAATGACAATAGCGTATAATTTTATTTTTTTTATCTCTCATTTTGTTATCCGAAATGAATCTTGTTTGTTCGTTCTTTCTTTTTTTTTTTCTGTGAAATGTGAAACAATACAAATGAAATTGTTTCGCATATACGAAATACTGCATTCGCGCGTTATTTCTGAAGAGAGAGAGAGAGAGAAAGAGAGAGAGAGAGAGAGAGAGAGAGAGAGAGAGAGCAAATATCAGCTGCTGTTTGCCCTGACGTTCTACGTCAGATCGAAGATCGATCGATCTTTCACCACTCTCACTTATTTTCTGATCGATTTACAAACGTTGTTTGCCGTTTCTAGTATTTCTCGATGACTTATACTGTCGACCGACTTATGGCCTTTGACCTCTGCTGACTCACATTCTCGCGGAGTCTTTCATTGTAAACGTCCTACACCTTCTTGCAATATTATCTCACCATTTCAATGTAAAAGAAAGAGGGAGAGAGAGAGAGAGAGAGAGAGAGAGAGAAAGAGTGTGTGTATGTGAGAGAAAGAAAGAGAGAAAGAGGGAGAGGAGTTATGACGTCAACGAACGAGGGAAATAAAAATCATTGACGTGTATACACGTGAGTGCTTGATCGGTCAAAAAGAAATAAGAGAAAAGAAAAAAAAAAAAAAGAAAAGAAAAAAGATAAAAGAGATAATTTGAAATATAAATCGTAGTACTCGTATAACAATTTTCAAGATTGTTTCTTCCTCCTTCTTCCTTTTTTCTTACTTCTTCTTCTTTTTCGAAAAACAGAAACTCGAGAGAAATATAAATCGAAATTTATCTTTCTAATAAGGAAACTCATGAATCTTTGATTTTATAGTTCTTGACGATTCTTCTGTAAAACACAAATAGAAAGAGAGAGAGAGAAAGAGAGAAAGAAAATAACATCAAATTAAGTTATCGACAGAGATAACGATATGAATAAAAATCGACGATTTTTCGTAAGCGGCTGATCTTTTTTCAGTAAAAAAAAAAAAAAAAAAAAAAGACAAAGA
Organism: Vespa velutina; assembly: GCF_912470025.1. NCBI lineage: Eukaryota > Metazoa > Arthropoda > Insecta > Hymenoptera > Vespidae > Vespa > Vespa velutina. The sequence goes on along the minus strand of NC_062204.1, from coordinate 3,342,259 downwards.
AAAACGAAAACCAGCCGAACTAACGCAAATTACAAAATAAATAATTGATGATTTCGAATAATAAATTAGTTTTCTCATTCTATAAAAAAAAAAAAACAAAAAGAAAAAAAAACTAATATAAGAAAAAGAGATACGACATTGCGACGAAAAAAAGAGAGAAAATGAAAAATAGAAATTCACATTCGTTTAGGATGTCAGGAAAATTTACAAGAAAAAGAAAAAGAAATATAGTTCAAGGAAATACAATAGGAAGAGAGTAAAAGATGAAAGACTTATAGCAAATAAAAAAAAAAAAAAAATTCCCAAATGAGTGACTACGACAACCAATTACTACAAAGGAAAATATAATAGATAGAAGACACGGAAGAGGAAAAAGTTTTCTCTCGGGTACGTTGACACTTAAAAGGTAACATAATTGAAATAGGAAAAAGGAAGTAACATAATGTACTTTCAAATCTTTTAATAGACCTTTTACATGAAATTATCTCGAGCTAATATAATATAATTTAATGAAGGTATCCCATCAACGAGATTTGTCTCCTCGTCGTCGTCCTCTTCGTCGTCGTCGTCGTCGTCGTCATTGTCATTGTCGTTATCGTTGTCGTCGATCGAAAGTACGTACATAAATACATACATGTCGGCCTTTTTAACATCGAGAATAGCTCGAAAAAGCATTGGCCGCACCTCTTTCGCGACGTCGCGTCGTTGAATGGATAGGCATCGACGAGACAAAAGAATTAACTCGTTATGAAAGCTAGTTTAGCGAGCAAGCGAACGCAAATGAACGAATACCAACGGACTAGCTTATGCTAACATGTGTATATATATATATGTTAGTTCATAGCTAACTAGATTATACTAGGAAGGAGACACGGATGAATTCCACAACCTGTATCTATAAGAGATTTAGAGACTATTCAATGTCCAACGTTGAAAGGGTCGATAAAGTTTAAAGGTGAGAAACACTTTATTATATCGTCATTTATAAATATCGTTTAATCGGCAAAAAAAAACGTTTAGCTACGCGACTTTTTGCCTCGACGAAATGAAATATATCTTTGCTTTTTTTTCTCCTTTTTCTATCTCACTTCTTTATATTTTTTTTTTTTTTTTTTTTTTTTTTTTTTTATAGTTTAATTCAATATCTTGACTTTAAATGTCTGATCAAACGTGTCTTCGTAATGCACGATTAAAAAAGGGCTCCTGATATAAATAATAAGATGCGATAATGAAACGATTCGTTCATAAATTAATTGAATTTAAAATGAAAATATGATTATAAGTTTGTTTAAATGGAGATATTGAATTTATTGATTAGAAAAAATTCCTTTTGACATTCTATGTAATATAATGTTACTATTTATGATATATAATAAGATGTTCTTATAAAAAAGAGCATGAATATTGCTTTCTTCATCCATCAATCAAAGAAAACGTCACAGTAGATAGATAAAAAAATATTAACATTTGTACGAGAATCGAGATAAAGTATCTTCTCTTCTTTTTTTTCTTTTCTCTCTCTCTCTTTCTTTCTTTCTTTCTTTCTATAAAATTATGGATCCCTGTGAGCCTGTAATCAAGCGCGGATTTATGTAATCTCGTGATTCCGAGCATGATATTATTCTTCTTCCGTGACCTAAGTGACGTAAAAGAAGAAGAACACGTAGATTAATATTCCATAGTTCGATACATATTTATCGTTTAAAACATGTTACTATAATAAATGAGATCGCTTCGATCGTTTATACATATATATATATATATATATATATATATATATTACGTTAATGAATTTTATTTATTTTCCAAAAAGAAGAATGAAAATGATTTTATATACTTTGTGTGCTTCACTAAAAAAAAAAAAAAAAAAAAAAAAAAAAGAAATATAAAATTATTGCAAATCGTGAAAGAAAGAAGGGAGATAGTATTCTTCGAAAAGTATAAAATAAGAAAAAAAGGAAAAAAAAAAAAAAAGAACAAAAGAAAAATATTGTGAACACATTTAACGTATCACACAGAGATCAAGTTTTCTACGTAGAACTTTTCCAAGAGATTCCCCCTTTTGTTATCACTTATATAAAGAATACAAATTCTTCGAAGTAGGGTGCATTTCTTTGAAGACAACGAACAAAAGCTATAGGTATACCTATACCTTATACCTTTTTTATAATTCAATCCAGGGTAGTTCTGCAGATGGGCAAAAACCGTTGATATCTTAAACGGATGAACTCGTTGAACAGCCATTGAAACTACCCTTCTTCTAAATTTTCGTTTATATATATATATAAATATATACATATACATACTCGTCCTTTTTTCTCACGCATATATATATATATATATATATATATATGTGTGTGTAATGTTAAGATATATAAAATCGATATATAAAACGTGTTTAACTCGTCTTAAAATAGAGAAAACGAATGCAACCCGTACGTTATTTTTTTCTTTCTTTTTTTTCTAGAGACCAGTCTCGTCATTCTTCTTCTTCTTCTTCTACTACTACTACTACTACTACTACTACTACTACTACTACTACTACTACTACTACTACTACTTCTTCTTCTTCCTTTTTTCTTTCTTTCTTCCTTTTATTTAGCAGACGAGCTGGTAAACGTAAAGCGGAAACGGCAAAGTCAACGGCCGCGATCTTCTCTGTGTCTGTGTAGCGATGTGGCTGGCCGACATAATGAGAGAAACTCCTCGTGATTTCATAATGTCAGAGTTCCTCTTAATCTTAGGATTAAGATGAACAAACAAACAAACAAACAAAAAAAAAGCAATAATATATATAAGAGAGTACAGGAAAAAAAAGAAAGAAAAAAAAATATATATGTATATACATATATGTATTATTTGTTGAAGGTACAAGAGAATAGAGGAAAGAAAATGTTAAAGGTCTTTAGGAATGACTATCGTGGCTGTTTTATTACTATGAAACTGATAATTCGAGCGTAAAACTCTAGAGAAAAAAAAAAAGAAGAAAAAGAAAATTTCCTCGATTATTATTTTAGCGCATGCATGTAATTATGTTAACACCATCCATGTGTATATATATATATATATAATACCATCTAAATAAAAATTTGTTATAAAAGGTAAGAAAATTCTGATCGGAAAAAATCGCGAGTGATTAATTTCGGCATAAACATAAAGCTTTTTTTATTTGCATGATTATTTTGTCTAGCGACAAAAAGCCACAGCAGAGAGTAGAAGTCAACATGCAAGGAACGGACTCGTTTCACTCGTTATGTAACTTATGTCTTTTCTTTTTCGAACGTATATAGGGCAAGTTTGTTTGTTTATATATGCGTGTGCGTGTGTGCGTATATGTATGTGAGTGTAATGCTACCGGGAAACTTCCGAGTGATAATACGAACGGACTTGCAAGATCTATCCTTTCTGTTCATTTTCAATCAGAAAAGATTCTATGGTATTTATATGTATATGATTTTTCTTTCTCTCTCTCTCTCTCTCTCCATTTTTTTCATTTTTTATAACATTAGTTTCTAATATCTGCAAGGGAATGTGTTAGGATTTAAATGTAAATACAATACTAGCTTGTATATTTATCATGACATGAACGACGTTTATTTTGGTGATATATATATATATTTATATATATATATAATATAATATATAATATATATATGTGTGTATATGTATGTATATACAAAGAATATTATCATCGATATGCGTGTGTCGATTAAACGTACGCTAACAGGATCGAGAAAGACTACGATGTTAGTACGATTATTATATAGAGATAAACTGCTTTTTTCCTTATTTATTTATTTATTTATTTACTTCTTTTTTTGTATCGTTTCTTATTGGAAAAGATAGCTGGAAGTATGATTGTGGATATTTTTTTTATCAAAAGTTCGAGTAGAGCTACGAGTATAGCTTCCGTGATCCAAAAATAATGATCGAAGGGATCAATATTTTTTTTTTTTTTTTTTCTTTTGGATCATCGAAAGCATTGAAATGCTTGACAGTCCTTTGCGATAAGAAGGCTTGTCTCTCTCTCTCTCTCTCTCTCTCTCTCTAACTAATATTTACAAAGATTCTTGGAAAGGTTTCGAGCCCGATCAAGCCCGTTTACTTTCTCTCTCTTTTTCTCTCTATTCGTTGACATTTTTTATCTCTTGTTTCTCTTTCTTTCTTTCAATTTTTCGATCAAATGACATGGGCTACGACAATGAAGAAGTAGAAGAGAACGACGTGATCGGTTGATGTTTCCAACGGGCAACGATCCAATTCTCGTTAATCGAAAAATAGATATCGAGACGTAAGTATAATAATAAGTACATAAGATCGGGCTCGAACATATCGACTCTTCGAAATCGTTTCGTTTCGTTACGATTTCAATCTGTACGTTTCTATATATTGTATGTATGTATGTATGTATGTATGTATGTATCTATAATTTATGCATGTGTAACGTGTATACGTAAGGATGTTCGATCGATGTTAAATCGTATTAAATAAATTTCTTTTATTAATCTGTAGGTAAATAATTCGAGAAAAAAAAAAAAAAAAAAAAAGCAAAAACAAAACAAAAAAAAGAAGAAAAAAAGAAAAAAGAAATAAATATTTAATGTATATTTTCGTATCTACAAAGTAGAAGATATGAAAGAAACAAAAAGAAATAAAATAAAATAAATAAATAAAAAAAAATAAAAAAAAAAAAAAAAAAAGAAAAGATAAAAAAAATCGATTGATTTTCGTTCGATCGTAGACATTTGATCGAACAACCTTGTACATAACTTACTCGATGTATGTATATGTATTGTATTGTATAATATGTATAATAATTCTAATAATTACGGGATATCTCTCGATGCCTAATATAGCAATCGACGGCATCGTTCATCTACGTAATATCACAGACAAATCTTAAATTAAGTTTACCACAAACGCGATGGGTATAATGCGACGATAAATAAACTATATCTATCGCTTGTATTTCTTCTTCTTCTTTCTTTCTTTTTTTTCTTTTTCTTTTTTTTCTTTTTTATAATTTTTCTGACAGCTTCATCCTTACGAAAAATTTTGCGCCATATTATCCTCTTTCTCTCTCTCTTTTTTATCTCTCTCTCTCTCTCTCTCTCTCTCTCTCTCTCTCTCTCTCTCTATCTATCTATCTCTTATTATCACTGTTCGATAGACCATTAAGCTTCGAAATTATTCGACTCACGTATCTCGTCAGAATGAGACACGACAATGACAAAAGTCCCGAAAGAATATGTCGTCGAAACTTTAAATGGTATTGGTGTGTCCTAACTGCACGAACGATAACGTGCAATGAATTAGAAATAATCGAAGAGAGTTCACATTTAGTATAGAGATGAAACTTCTCTCACGTGCTTTTAAGATCACACGATTTGCAACGATATAGATATATGTATGCATGTATGTATGTATGTATATATGTATATATTATATACGTAAGTACATATACTCGTGCCAATTTTGAATAGGATCGAGAATCGAAAAAGACGAGTCACGATTACAAAGCTGATTTGTCGAAGAGAAGAGAGATTACTTTTTTGCCTTGAAATCCCTTCCATAAGTTTATACATCTCTCTCTCTCTCTCTCTCTCTCTCTCTCTCTCTCTGTCTCTGTCTTTTGCCTTTGATCCTATCACACGAAAGGACAAGAAGATGCTCTCCTTTCACAAGACAGAATGGAGAACGGCTTCACCATGCGGTTGCCAGGTCGAACTTAACGGTTGTTTGTTCTTTTTATTGAGAAAAGATGAGAGAATGAGAGAGAAAAATATAGACAGACAGATAGATAGATATATAAATATATAGATAGAGAGAGATAGAAAGAGAACTTATAAAATGTAAGAGTTGGAAAAATTAACGAAGAAAATCTTGCCATCTTCGTTTCTTTCTTTCTTTCTTTCTTTCTTCCTTCCATCCATTTCACTTGTTTTTCTTCTTTGAATGGTAGGTAAGCTGCGATTGGCTGCAGCAGGTTGGGATCGATGATGCTGCTGGTCGGTCCGTAGGAAAGAGTGCCAACATGGCCTCGGCGTTCCCTCGAGAGAGGTGAAAACTACGCGCACGCGTTTCTGTTCGTATCTCTCTAGTCAGAGAGAGAGAGAGATAGAGAGAGAGAGAGAGAGAGAGAAAGAGAGAGGGAGAGAGAGAGGGAAAAAGAGAGAGATAAAAGGACGAAATGATCGATCCTACTTATGGTTTATCCTTCGATCTCTCAACGCGATCTCTCTCTCTCTCTCTCTCTCTCTCTTTCTCTCTCCCTTTCTCTTTCCCTTCTCTTCACATTTTTTCTCTTGTTTCTTTCTTCGGAACGTCCTTGAATATTACTCAAGGGAAGAGTACACGATGGTTCTCTCTTCCCTTGTTTTTCAACGATTCCTGGAACCCGGAAGAGCTTGAATGAATTCTCGGGGAGTGGCAAACACCTTTCTTCTCCTCTCCTCTCCTCTTCTCCTCTTCTTCTTTCTCCTCTTCCCTTCTCTTTTTTCATATATCATGGACCTCCCTTATCTCATTCTTGTTTAAGCCAGGATAGCAAGTAGACAGTTATGCGTGCGAATACGCATCGCATACGTACACGCTCACACATATGCACACACAGAAAAAGAGGAAGAGAGAGAGAGAGAGAGAGAGAGAGAGAGAAAGAGACGGTGGTCGATCGGCGGCTGTCTTTCGGCCATGCGTCCTCTAAGGAGAGAAGCGGAGGCCATCCCTCTTTTACTTAATTCGAGTCTACGACTCGATCAGAAGATGACACGATCGTTTATACGTTAAATCGTTTAGGATTGGATCTTTTTCTCTCGTCAATTAGATTTCTTCTTCCTCGACTATGGGCAGGCTACTTTGATGTACCAAAGGACTCGTTCTCGCTGTAAACGCCATTATCCAATAATCCAATTCTTTTTTGTTCTCCATTAGAAAGGTCAACGCTATGGGTGAGTCAAAACCCTTTTGGCGTACGAGAAAACCTTCCTCCCCGTATCTCTCGATCGTTGTATTTCTCAAATTAAGTACACCCAATGGTCGACAGACCTTTTTTTGCGGATAAATTACGGCAAAGTGTTCGACGCTCGTACGATAGACCTTCACCTGCACGCCCTGCCGATGACCGTTCGGACCAACCAAGGTCATATAACCGCTCATGTTCTCCGTATTCCAACAGGAATCAACGTTCGATTCCTTCAAGCTCGATTGGTTGAACTGAAGGAAGTTGGTGTGCATAGCTACGTCGGCCGGCATCTTGATTCCTAAATTTTCTTCTTTTTTCACTAATTTCTTCCTATCGTTGTCCTCTACGAAATTTTCCTCTTCCTCTTCGATCGCCTCGAGCGAAAAACTATCGGCTAGTACCATACGTACTACGATATATTTATATTATATATAAATAGACGGTTGTGCGTGTGTGCGAATATATATTTTTATATATATATATATATATATATATATATATTTAAAAAAAAAAAGAAATTGCGTATAGAGATACAATTTGTTAATTTGCGCTTATTTTTTTTCTTTATGTCGGCGAACAAACCACCTTCTGTTAATGCGCGCAAGCAACTACCCGCGAAAACTTTCGGCACCGATATTTATACGGTGCATCGAACTACGTTGCGCATGCGCATCTCGCGGGACATTGCCGTGTCGCGCTCTGACGATGTTTAGACGAAAGATTCGCGCGCAGTGCATTGACGCGTTTCATTTCGAACGTGCTTAAATAACAAGTATGTTTTCATTCTCTTTTTCTTTTTTGTCTTTTTTTCTAACGCCCCCTTTTATTTTGTTCATTTAATTTTCGTTTATTTATCATAATTCTTACATCTAATCGCTTCGAGATAAAGGAAACGACAACTTTGTTTTCTTGTTCCTCCATCTGTTTTCTTTTTCCCCTCTTTTTTTTTTTGAACAAAATAATTTCATTTCTTTTTTATTTTCGTTTAATGGTTCGATTTGGAAAAAACAAAAAAAATTCGTAGAGAACACGAAGTTTGTTAAAATGAAAGAAAATCTTTTCGTTGACTTAAAACCAAAAAAGAAAAAAAAAAGAAAAGAAGAAAAGGGAGAAAAGAAAAAAAGAAAAAGAAAAAAATATACAAAACGAATAAAAAAAAAAAGAAAAATGAGAAATGTTTTTACAAGTGAATTAAAAGAAGAACGAGATGGAAAAATATAATAATGCAGCAGTGGAAGAAACTTTTCAAGAGGACACAGCTGACGGTCAATAAATACCGATGAATCTACCGTGGCCGACTATTTGGCAAGAAGGACATGGTGCGTGCTCTGTGATTCACCCTAAACCTCGCCTGATGGCTCGCTAAATTCGAGTAGTACGTGGCAAAAAGGAAATTAGAGGGAGACGAAACTCGGCCGTCGGCCAAATTCGTGATTCTAGGAAAGCTTCTAGCGGTGACAAACGATGGAAAAAGGCACGAGAGAACGCTATGTCACAGTAGTGTAAAATTTAACGAATTGCTAGAAATGAGTACAATGAACTCGATAAAACGTTTTTCCCTTTTTTTTTTCTTCCCCCTTCAACCAAAACGACTCCAATAACGTATTAATTAATATAGTTAAAAAATTATGAACAATTCTATGAATTAGTATTGCACTTTGGATGGCTTTGTCAATTTTCTCTTTTTGTTTTTTTTTTTTTCCCTCTAATCATAAATATTTTTCTTTGACCTTGTATAACTTTGATAAAAGAATAATAAAATATGACTTGTTTATTCGATACTCCATTGTTTATCGTTTTCAAAAGAGATAACCGATGTCCGGTTGAGTTTTCCCAGAGGGGAGAAATTCACACGATAAATACATATACATTTATATGTGTATATATATATATATGCATTTATATATATGTATACATACATATACATATATATATATATATATAGAGAGAGAGAGAGAGGACATTTCTACATTACAAAACAACACGAGTTTTCTCTAATACGATAAATAAATACATAAACTAACACAATGAATGATTTTGTTTCTTTCGAAGGAATCGATTATCATGAACGTGTATGTTTATTTAAAAGACAATAATTATGCCAGCGCTACACAATTTTTATCAGAGATTAACAAGCATTTTATTCGGAGGAATATTTGTCTCTTTTTTTTTCTTTAGATCCTTGTTCTTTCTTATTATATATATATATATATATACATATATATATATATATATATATATATACTTTTTGTTTTTCTTTTTTTTATTATTATTATTATTTTTACAGGATCGTACGCTACTACGAAGAATTATATTTCTTTTTTTTTTTTTTCAGTTCTACGTTTGTCTCGATGCAATTATTAATCGCTAAATTAACAGAAGTTTTCTTTGATTCCTTCTTTGCTTAGAGAGATATTATAATGAAGTTATACATATTCTCCAAAATCATTTTTATCTCTACTTATACTCTATGCGTGTATATATATATATATATATACATATACATATACATATACATATAATCATTTATTCGCTATGTAAGCACTTAAAAAGATTTTACATTCATTATAATTTTGTTAAGCAACAAAAAAGAAAAAGAAAAAAGAAAAATCTTTTAAAATTACAAAAAAAAAAAAAAAATTAATAAAAAAAAAAAAAAAAGAAAAAAAAAAAGAAAAAAATAAGAACGATATTTTTAACAGTCTTTTACGTGACGATACGATAATTTCGTTCCTTATACAATTTCGTTAAATCAAAAATCACGATACACAGAGAAGTGTAGTTCTTTTTTTATTCGTCGATTAACGCGGAACTGTCTCGACGGTACACATTTTTGTTGTTTTTTCTTGTTTTTTGTTTTGTTTGTTCTTTTTTTTGTCGTTTTTTTTTTTTTTAATAACATTGTACAGTGAACTATAACAGTAATGATGTTAATAATAATAGATCAAATTTTTATCCTTTCACGTGAGGAACGTCGAACATTAATTATTATATAAATCTAAGTATAAGCTAAAAAAAAAATTATATAATACTTATTAAGTATATGTCTGATAATAAAATAATCGGAGAGGCAAATATATTGTTCGATAACAACAGACATTTGAGATTGATCGACAAAATTTTTAGCTTAATAGCATAATGTTTTATTTTTTTCTTTGTGCGGCTCTGTTATTACTGGAGCTTTTCAATACTTGATCGAACTTGTCGTGTTTTCCCAGACCTATAAGAGAGATGAAGAAATTTTTATTAATAAAATGACTTATCGATATAATTATATATTTATATACCTATATATATTTACTTGCTTTAAGTAACACATGTTACGTTACTTGACCGATAAAGATATACATATACAAGAGGAAAAAAAAATAAAGATTTATTAATTCTTACGTTTTAATTTTGCCACTCGAGAACGCGTTACACGTGCCGTACCAGAGGTATTGGTATTAATGGAAGAAACCAAAGTTTCCGATGATCTCTTTTTTAAACGTACAACTTCTTCCATCGCCGGAGTCATCCATTTTGCTTTAAAGTCAATGCTATTTCGAGAAAATGCGTATTCGTTTAATACCTTTACAAATTAATATCTAAATTAAATCGTATATCAATAAAAAAAGCATAGATGCTTACTCTACTAATCGTGATCTATGTTTATATGCTCCTGATTGTCTCTCTTTCATCCTACGAATAACATCTAACATCGCATAAGTTGGTAGTGATGGAATTGGCGATGGTGGCGGGGACGGTGGTGGCGTCAATGGAGTAGGCGGCGTTTGTACACTAATTTTTGCTAGTCTATCTGGATGAAATGCCAATACTTCCTCCCAACAGAATTTTTTTGGTTGACTTTTCAATTGTGTATTTCTTGTTATTCGAATCTGAAATATATTTATAATATCGTGCGATTAATATATATTATATTATATACTTTACTTTGTCTAATACCTATATAAGTTGAAAAAACAGCAATAGTTGGAAAAACGGCTAACAAGAAATATAAATATTAGTAATTTAATAGTATGATGCTTTATAAAATAATTTATAACTCTTAAATTACCTCGCCATTTACGGGTCTGCATGGCTTTCGTTCTCGTAAATAAGGTCGCCTAATCGACGTGGCACAAGTATTCTCATTGGACTCATGGATGTTGAAGAGGCACGTAGGAACTTTACTTTCTTGATTGGTGCCAGGTTGAAATAGACTTCTTAGATAAGAATAATTTGGTTTGCTTTCAAAGTCTAATTCTGTGATATACTTCATATATTCCACGAGAGCAGCTGTGTAAAAAAAAAAGAAAAAAAAAAAAAAAAAAAACATACATACATACATATATTTACATAACAGAATATTTGTAAGGAGATGTATCAATTATTATATTATCAATGGAATAAAGTAAAGATTATTTACATGGATAATTCTTCCTGTTTGGAAAACATTTTTCCATAAGTAGGGGTAAATTTGATAATAAAGCTTCCTTTTCAGCATGAACTTCTTCCGGATCTATTGCCTCGGATAAATCGTTACTATCTTTTTCCCATGGTAATTTACCACACATCCATTGTAATAAGTTATATCCTAATGTTTCAAGATCTCCTCTTCTCGAGTGTGCTGAAAAAAAAAAAATATATATAAAAAATTAATTCCACGTTATAAATTATAAAATACAATTGATGGATAGATGTATGCTTACTTCCATGATGTGCATCACGAGATGTAAATTCCAAGGTTCCCTCGTGTGCTCTTCTTTCATCATGAACGAATGGTTTATGATTACCTGCTGTTGTTCTAAAGCGATAAGCCAATCCATAATCTACCAAGTAAGCTTGAGATCTTTCTCTTACTACACTTTCTTCGTAAGGGGCTAATAAAATATTTGGGCCTTTAATATCTGCATGAGCATAACCGTGACTGTGAATGTACTCTAATGCATCTAGCTGTAAGATTAAATTAAAGAAAACAAGAGAGAGAGTGAGAGAGAGAAAAGAGATTTAGCTTTTTTTTTTTCATGTTAATAATAATTATAAAATATAAATGTATCATCTTACCATTTGTACAGCTAAATTATTAACAAGCCTAGTTGGTAATTTTCTGTTATTTGATATAAACAGTTTACCAATATCTATACCGTATCTTGGTATAACTAAAAATCTGTAACGTTCTCCTTGATAAATATGAGACCCAGATCCCTCATAAGTTGGAACCCCTATTCTTCTTTTTCTTTGTGTTTTACACCAACTTTCAACTATAAATATTTCCAAGTAAAATATTAGAATTTTCATTTGAGGATAATTTCATATGCATAATGTATCTATATCAGTCACTTACTCATATGTTTTCTAGATACTCGAATGTAAAAGTTCATTTCAACGAACAAAGGTCCATTATTATGTGGTTCAATTTTAATAACATATTGTGCATCATCACCTACTGGAGATGTAATATCTTTGGAAGCTAAAGATATATGTTTATTTTATTAATTAGTTAAGATCTTTGAATTTATTTTTAATTAAAGGCACTTTTTATAAATCTCTCACCTAAATATATATCACCAAATCCACCATATCCAATGCTACTGCCAAGTCTCCATTTATTCTGAGTAATATCTGTAAGAATCTCATTTGCTGGTAATTTTGCTGGCAACTTACAACCTGGTGCTGCTATTCTTTTAACAGGAACTTCTTCTCGTCCTGGTGCCATTCTTACTGGTTGATCGCAGACAGAACATAATATTTTATTATTAAATTAATGCTTTATGTAAAGCTTAATATTTAAAAATACAGTTGTATGTAGATGCTACTGTAATTACAAAAAGACTAACATCATATTAAAGAAATATATATATATATATATATATATATATATATATATATATACATGTATACATATTACTTATATATTTATGAAATACAAAAATATAAAGTAGTATAAATATAAACAATTAAACATTTGTTTAATATTGAAGCTCTACAATCATTATATCAATAAATTATTGATAGAAAATATATCTATATATTATTGATTAATACAATCAAATTCATATTATAAATTCGATTACACTTACATTGTTTACTTTTTTTCAATTATATATTTTGTATTGAGAACATAAACTAATGTCACTGTGAATTACGTTTATCTATTTGATAAAAAAATTGACATACAAGGGCAAATTATATCCTAATATCATATGCAGCACAAAAATTATTATAATAATCAATATTATAATATTTAATGTGTTAGTAGTTAAATATAAATGAACGTAATATTGAAATGGAAAGTTAGAGTGAGATATTCACTCTGATTGTTTGATAATAAATGACAAATAAATAATTTCTCTTTTATCTTGCCAACGATATTAAGTTAAATATCATTTATAAAAATTATAAGAGATATTTTCCAGTTAAAATAATTATTACTGAACAATGAATAATTATACACTTTGTTTTCTTTCAACTGTAACGGTTTTGCGTGAAAAGTACGCCATTCAACTTTATAATGCATTGCACTGCCATTTCATGAACCAAAGTAGAAAGTATTAAATAGAGAGGAATGCAGGTATACGATTGTTAGAATACTAAAAGCGCCATCTTGCGAAAATTAATTTACCACATTAAAGAATACTATTATTAACAAATATTTACTTTTTTTCTCTAATGTCTTAACGATATGATATAAAGTAATATTATTAATAGTTCAAATAATGATTATATGACGAGAATAAAATTGAAATTTTTATAATCACATGACGACAGCAACCAATCAGAATCAACCAATCAGAATCAACCAATCAGAATCAACCAATCAAAATCAATCGAATCTATAATATTTTTTAATAACGAGCTCGTAATTTTTTTACGAAATCTAATTAATAATTCATTAAAATGTTTCTATTTGTAACGTGTTAAGTTATAATTAAATCGTATTAATTATGTAACGTTAATCGTTTGTGACAAATTGAAATATTTACGATGAATGAAGTTGAATGAGAATTAGAAAATTTCAAGCGCGTAAGTGAAGCTTCGTTAAATATTATTATTAATTATTATGTTTTGAGAGAAGAAAATGTTTTCTTTTTTTTTTTTTTTGTATTAATATCCGTTAATATATAAGAAAATTCCCTACAGTTATGTTAGCTATTCTGATTCTGAAGCAACTTTCACAATGGTAGAATATGAAGCTTTAATGGAGGAAGTGTACGACGTGATTATTCTGTATGACCGTTGAAATTTAATTTGCGCAATAATATTTTTCCTTTTATTTTATCGATATATTTAATAATATGACGCGAACTTGTGCAAAACAATGATAGACATTATTTTTATGTTAAAAAGTTTCTTGTGTAAGTACGAAGAAAAATAAATGTCTCTGTGTGTTTCCGCGCTTCGCCACTTTAATGGTTAGGATCTGAAGGCATCCATTATTCTTCTTTGATCTGGCATCAAAACGCGATCGGTAGTGAAAATATAACTTTGTCAAATTTTCGTTTGTTCTCGTCTTTAATGAGAATGTTTTAATCGATTTATCATTAAATTTTTCCATTTCCTCGTTCATTTTCCATTGTTACTAATACATTATGTACATTGATATATGATTATAAGAGGACACAAAAGTTTTTACATATTAAAAATGTGTTGAACAAATTTTTTTAATCTTTTCAGGTATTTATTAATATTTGCAAATGCAAAACTATCGTATAATCAATTTTTTTTTCCTACTATAAATATGTATATTGTTAATGTGTGATGGTTATAGATTTTTTTTTTTCCCTCTCCAAGCACATCGTGTATGCATACTCTGTATTTACAATTTGTTACGTTTAATATTCCATATTAATTCTTTTGCAGCAAAAGCACTGCCATAATTTAAGTTAAAGTACACTATGTCTTATCCTGGACAACCACCCATGGGGATACCAGGCATGCCTCCCATGCCATATATGGTTGGTGCTCCACCACCAATTATTGGGGGTGTAATGTCTATGGCTCATGTAAGTATATACATTTAATTAATTTTCATTTATTGTATTTATGCATGATTGTTTTTATCAGTGTTAGTTATATATTTTCATGCCATATTCTTTTGAAACTTTACTTTTTGATGTTGTTATTACTATAACGTAGAATTTCATTGCTTTCTGTATTATTCTGTTATATATTCTCTTTGATATTTATGCTATATCTTTTGTAACAAATAAATATCTTATTGCTTACAATATCATTATGTTAATAATATAATAGGATTGATTAATTTTTCCTATATTTATTTTCTATCTAATCAAACTATTTATATGAGTAATGATGACAATAGAGATAGGTAGATAATTAATATTATAAATTTCTTGTGTATATGGAAAATGATGCATTTCCTACAGTGAACATATAATCTTGGGTTAAATGCAAATAACAGAGATATATTTACCTTAGCATGCATATATTTCAATTAGATGTCATCTTTATCTTATCTTAGTTAGGTAGAGCTTAGGTTAATCCATAATCACTACTGAGTTTGCTTATGGAACTTTCTATATGTTGCAATAATAATATATTTATCAAAAATAAAACTCTCTCTCTCTCTCTCTCTCTCACTCTCTCTCTCTCTCTGTTTCACTTTCTCTTTTTATGAAGTATCTATTGAGAACTATCTAATAATAAAAGAAATATATATATATACTAAAAGTATTATAAAAATACTGTTCAAATGAAATATTTAGCATGTGAATGTCTCTTAAATTAATTTTCATTTGCACGAGCAAAACAATGTAGGAACAATTTTTAGTACCTGATGTTCAAGTGTACAGCAAGAGATAGAACGCAAACTAATGCACAATTAATGGGAGGGGACATTATGCAGTGCATGAGTAGAAATGTGCATTATTAAGAAAGCTACCATTTATAAAACATAGATGATTCCAACACCCGTATCTGCGATGCAGACCTCAGCACCAGCCGTACGTTATGCACGCAATCAAAATCGGCACGATAACAATCGCCGTCGTGAGAGAGAATCTGGACCACCAGTAACAGTCTTTATTGGCAATATAATGGACAGAGCACCTGATGTAATGATTCGACATATTTTGGGAGCATGTGGCCATGTTCTTTCATGGAAAAGGGTACAAGCTTTTGGATTTTGTGAATATGCCGGTCCAGATGCAGGATTAAGAGCAGTAAGATTGTTACATGATATGGAAATAGGGACAAAGAAACTTGTTGTTAAAGTGGATGCTAAAGCTAAAGTGGTACTGGATCAATTTAAAGGTATTTTAAATTAATGTGTTTATTATTGATGTACGTATATTGTATTATTAATAAATAATTGAATATATAAACAATTAATTATTTAAATTTTAATGTTTTTTACATTATGATTATATTGATTTTTAGCAGAGAGACGGAAGAAACTTAGAGGAGGTCAGTCACCTTTACAAGATGAAACATCAACTGAAGGTACAGAGGGAGAGGAAGGCGAAGATTACATGGACGAAGGAATGAGAGTGGTAGATGCAGATGCGTTAGCACGTATTAATCAAATTATTGCTGAACATGCTGCAGATTTAGAAATGGCCCAAGTTGCGCCAGGTATATTAATTAATAATTTATTAATTTTTATTAAATACGATAGAATATCTATTATAAATGTTTGCTTTATCATTAATAGAAGAACATCAAACCAAAATGGTCGCCAAGTCTTTAAATTTGGATGATGCAGAAATTGAAGAGAGTAAAAGAGACTTGATAACTCGAGAAATCGGCAAATTCCGGGAAGTAATGAAGGTAATTATTTTGATATATGTAATATGACATTTCTCTTGATTTAATTCCTATTTCTTTGCTCCTGTTTTTGAATATATCAAATATGAAGGCGCTATGAAATACGGCATGTTGATTGGGGTACAGAATAACTGAAAGAATTTTAAAGCACACAATTTATTATTATTTATGCATAATTCTCATCTGTGAAGCTTAAAAAAATTTAATATCACAAATGTTTTTTCTTTTTTTTTTTTTTTTTTTTTTTTTTATCTTTTTTTCTTCTTTCTCTCTTTCTCTCTCTCTCTCTTTTTTTTTTCTTTCCTTTTATCTTGTAAGGATATATTTGTTTCTAGTATTAAATTACAACATTTCTGATTTTTTTTATTTGAATCGATTTTTTTTTTTTTTTTGTTTTGTTTAAATTATGGAGTTAATTATATAAAATTCTATCCATTTATTTTCGAAAATAATCAGTAAAAATATTGAGAATTCCTTGAATGATTAGTTGCTATATCTTGTTTGAATTTTGTATGAATTTTTAAAAAGAAGGATAACTGTATCAAACATCATTTCTTTCCGTACATATAAAATATAAATCTAATCTAAATGTAAATTTTTTAATTGTTCCATGAGTTTGTTTGATTAATTTAATTTAATGTAATTTGCTCACATGTATATGAGAGCAACATACATACTTATAATTGAGCTCTTTAAAGAAATTGGAGTAATTTAGTAATTACATTTTATTTAATTCAAAGAGAATCCATTTAAATATTTTCTTTACGATAAATTGAACAAACTTACAATCCTAATACTCTGTATAAAGAGATTCTGTATGCCCGATTACGTTTATATTTCATACCAGTTGATGATGAAATTAAAGCTCACAGCATATGCATAAATTTATATATGTATATATATATATTATATATATATATATATTATATATTTTATATATTTATATATATATATATATAATGCATTTGGATATACAAGATGGACAATAAGTATTTAGAAATAAAGTATAGTTTTTAAGTACTTTGTGGTAAAAAGCGCGTGTGTGCTATCTTAGCTCTAAATAATTGGAGCCGTGACTCGTTGCTATAATTATAATAACAGGCAGCGTGCGTCGCACACAGCAAACGCACACGCCTAGGAATGCTGTGTGTGGGGACCACCCTTTCACTCACTCATTGGCTCTGAAGGGAGTCAATCACAGCACAACCCTCGTATTTTCGCAGGCAGCTGCAGCCTCGTCGGTAAGTCAGAGTATATCCAACCAACAAAACATGAAAACAAGAAAAATGAGTAAAATTCAGGCAGGAGAATTTTAAATCTCCTCGACACGCTGACATCATATAATTGATATGTGTTTTGTTTCCATCAAGAAAAAATCATATTGATACCTCAAAAATAGTTTTCTACTATTTTGTAGTCATTACATTTAGAATGTATGGAAACCTGCACTTCTCATTTGACAAAAATATCATTTTATCTAACTTTTTTCTATTTATATATAGATACATCAGGCTGTGATACTAATAATATTGTTCATACGATTACGGGCATGTCTAATAGGGAGTTAGTTATCTTAGGGAATTATTAGATATTCAGTATCATTAGTATAGTAAATTTGTAATTATTTCTTACTCCATAATATTATTGTCTCTCTATCCATTTAATATAAACATACATACATTCTAGATGATATCAAAGTTGAGGAGTGGAGATGAGATCATTCAAGGAAAACTGATATACATGGCAGTAGATCAATATTTTGAGATTTTTTCTTGTATTAGAATACGATCAAGTGAAAGGGAATTGTTAATATTGGAAATTATCTTGTGCATCTATATTAACATATAGTTCATCCCAATTCTATTAATGGCAGAGAGTATAGGCTATCACATACATTGGACAAGTAATAGTTACTGTTAATGTGGAAAAAAAAAAAGAAAAAAAAAAAAAAAAAAAAAAAAAAAAAAAAAAAAAAAAAAAAAAAGAAAAAAAAAAGAATAAAACAATTAGACGCTGACAACTTAATGTCTCTTTAGATAGAACATTAATAGGACCGAGAGTTTGCGAACGTTTTACACAATGAAATGATTTTATCATCACAATGGCGACTGTTCAGTTGTTGTCTTTATTTTGTGTAAACAGCTTCTGTCAGCGTCTCGATCAGACATGTACGTAGTACCTAGGTGCGCGCTCCTCCATTCTCCGGTACCACCACACTGACTGACCAAGTCAACTTCACACCGTGAGTAAACTCCACAACCATGAGCAAACACAGCCATTCGGTTCTTGTAGTTTTGCTAGTCAACTGCCCGTCTGAATCCCTTTGGTCATTGATATATTCCGTATTTCAAGAATCTATTTTCTCCTCACATGTGCATCTATTTTTATGCACTCAGTTCCATTATAATTAATAGCTTATAACTGTAGATTACTGTGTGGAGATTATAACAATTTTTAATTTATATAATTGTTTTTGAATTACTATACGTTTATTTTAGAATCATACTATTCTAACTTTTTTCTTTCCTTTTTTCTTTTCATTTTTTTTCTCTGCTTTTTCTCTCTCTCTCTCTCTCTCTCTCTCTCTCTCTCTTGATTTTCATACATAACTTTGCTCTGTTCATTATTTTTATTTTATACAAACACAATGAAGAATATAATTATGTATTAAACAGTTAGATACTAAATTATATAACTTCTATTATTTATAATAATTTTTGTTTTGTAATAATAATAATAATTAATGATGATCACTCTCCAAACAGTAATCTATTAGTGTTATCAGTACTAGTGTATCAAATAAGGGTGAAGCATACTAATCTATTTCTAAGTCGATTTGTGGGTAACACGGAAAGATAAGGGTGAGCAAACTATTGTGCATTTGATATCCAACAGTTTGCTGCATCAGCTGCCGCGTATAACCATAACCAGAGGAAAACAATGTTGACAGACGTGTGACTACATATTTCTTGGCAAATGCAAATGATGTTTTGATGGATACCCTTCTCCATGATGACTTCGCTTCTGATTGGTATAATATTTTCTAATAATTATTGAATTTGGACAAGAATTCTTATTATTCACCCCTTTCAACTATATTTTATTCCTATACATATATTAGTATTAGAGAATCTGTTTACAGGCACATTTGCAATGTTGTAAGTACATTGGGTGGCCTCTCTACGATGCGTCTGTTAGTTTTTAAGGTATTTAGGGTTAAGTAGAATATAAGAAAAATTACATGCTTGTTCCAAAATTTGTACCTGCACTTAGGTAATTGATATGTAAACGAGATTACGTGTAAGATGCTGCTGAACGAGCATGCTCCAGTGGAGTGAGTATACATCATTGACACGAACAGTTTTATAAAATAATGTTCAACAATGAATCATTGTCCACAACTAGTAATCGTTTGTTATTGGAAAACAAAAACAGAAAAAGAAAAAAACAAAAAAAAAAAAACAAATAAAAAAAAGACAATTACATTTAATATTCACTTTTTAAATTTCTAATATCCAAGCAGATGCATCTATATATATGTGTATATATATATATACATATATATATATATTTGTGTGTGTATATATATATGCATCTATATATATATAGCATCGTTTTGCTGGACAGTGAGATAATACCGATAAATATGCTATTTTTCAAACGTATTTTATTATTCATTTTTTTTTTATTATATATATATTATATAATATATATATATATAATATTATATAATATAATATAATATAATAATATTATATAATTATATATTTTATTATATATATATTTTTATATATATATATTAATTGACGATACATCCACGAAGATTTATAAATAAAGAATTTCTTATTAGTTATTAAAAGCTTCATTTACATGTTTTTTATACTCTACACCTGATTGCGGCAATAGAACGACTCATCTTACCCACACATTTCTTTTCTTTATATGTCAATATACGATTGCTAGTTTTTTTTCTTCTTCTTTTTTTTCTCTTCTTTTTTACTTTCTTTCTTTCTTTCTTTTCTTTTTTTTTTTTTTTTTTTTTTTTTTTTCAATTAAATTACAATTATACATCAAGCCCGATAAGCTTGTTTCGACTATCCGATCTCATCTTTCTCGCGTTCTTGTGTTTTATAGAAGCAGGAAGAGGAGAAGGCCCAAGTAAAACGTAAAAAAGAAGCTGTCGAAAAGGAGGAACGAGAGAAACGTGAAAAGGAACGGAGAGATAGGCGAGAAGAGGATGGAGCTAGCAAAGATGATCAGGAAGGCGAGCCTGGTAGTAGCCCTACGTCTCACAAAGGACGAAGTAGTAGTACAGGTAGCAGTAGAAGAGATAAGCGTCGTTCTAAATCCAGGTAAGAAGGAGATCGATAATATATGTAAATCTTTTTAAATATCTATCTGTCTCTCTGTGTATTTTTACATATACATATTTACACATACAGACACACACACACACATATATATATACATACATTTGTATGTATTTATGTATGCATTTATGAACGAAAGAAAGAACGTACGAACGATACATATGCATATCCTTTTATTGATTGATATTTATATTTATATTTATATTTATATTTATATTTATATTTATATTTATATTTATATTTATATTCTTGAAGATCAAAAGAACGCGAGAGAGATCGGCAAAGGAGCGAGAGGGATCGTGATAGGGATAGAGATCGCGAGAGAGATCGCGAGAGGGATCGAGAGAGGGATCGTGACCGTGAGAGAGAACGAGAGAGAGAAAGGGAAAGGGATAGGGAGAGGGAGAGAGACAGGGAAAGGGAGAGAGAAAGGGAAAGAGAGGAGGCACGAAAAACTGAGAGAGAAATAATGAGAGAAAGGGAGGAAGAGGAGGAGGCCAAGGAGAGGAAAAAAAATGAGAGGAGAGCTAGGGAAAAGGAGGCGGCTTATCAGGAACGTTTACGAGCATGGGAAACTCGGGAACGTCGTAAACAAAAGGAATACGAAAAGGAAACCGAAAAACGTAGGGCGAAACGAGAGGCGAGAGAACGAGAGGCAAAAAGATTAAAGGAATTTTTGGAGGATTATGATGATGATCGCGATGACGCTAAATATTACAAGGGTAAGGAATTGTCTCGACGTTTGGAGGAACGTGCTTTAGAGGCCGAAGCTGATTCGAGAGATCGTTGTGCCGAAAGACAGGAGCTACAAAGATTACGTGACAAACTTTATGCCGATGCCTCGCATCCTGATCCTGCTGCTGAATTCGAAAGGGTAAATTTTGAATTTCATTCAGTCATCATTGATAAAATATATCTAATATAAGTAATATAAGAGGACGTCATTGAGGGTTTAACTTTATCTTTTTTTTTCTTTTCTTTTTTTCTTTTTGATTTTTTTTTCCCCCTTTTTTTTTTCTTTCACTCCTTATCTCCTTTAGCTAAAAGCAGAAAGAGAAGAACAATATAAGCCTAAACCAGTGATTACTATTATCGACGAGGAGGATGAAAAGGTTGTGAAGAAAGAGAAAGAAGTGGTAATGCCACCCATCGAAACCGAGCCAATTGAAAGTGATAGCGACGATGGTGTTCAATTCGATGATGCATCTCAACCGGAGGTACCATCGAGAACACCACCTCGTCATCATCATCATCATCGTAGGCATCATCGTCATCATCAAAATCATCATCGTGATGGCGCCGAAGAAAATGAGGAAGTTGTCGTCGAAACCGATCATGAAAATCAAAAGGATATTAGATCTTCGCCGATGCATCAATCGGTTGGTACACCGGCCCAGTCGATTCCGCCCTCTTTGGACGAGGATTCGCGTATGTCTCTTGTCAGTGAACCGGAAAAAACAAGCGGCAGTAGGTTTACAATTTGTGAGATCTTCCTTATTTATAAAATATTAATTAGTCCAGTTTTTCTTTTTTTTTTTTTTTTTTTTTTTTTTTCTGGGGAGGGTTTACCTGAATGCGACTCCATAAGTATATTTATTATATATTAAGGAACATACGCTTTTGTTAATTCTTCATTGTCTATCCTATCTATCCTATTGTTTAGGTAATTTTGTTCCTTTTGCGATGGGAAGCGGTGGCACACGGGGAGAACATGCAGTTGGTAATAAAACTCCTGCAAGTCCTGGTACGGCCGTCAGTACGAATTCTCAGCAAGCTAATCAGACTAGAAAAAAAGGTCGCATCGATGTGAAGGATGTTTTTAATAATGACGATGACGATGATGGTACTAATAATGCGAAGAAACGGAAATTAGTTCCTCTAGGTAGTAAATACACGTTAATGATATAATTAAATAAATAATATATTTTTCATTAATATAATTAATAAATGATCTACCCTTTTTTTTCTTTTCTTTTCTTTTCTTTTCTTTTCTTTTCTTTTCTTTTCTTTCTTTCTTTCTTTCTTTTTTTTCTTTTTTCTTTTTTCTTTCTTTTTATACATACCTACGCAGATTATGGCGATGAGAAAAAGAAAAAGGCAAACGAGGAGACTCCGAAGCCTGGTAAAGAAGAAAGTACAAAGAGCCAAGAAGAAAAACGAAAACATATAAAGTCTCTCATTGATAAAATTCCTACTGATAAGAACGCACTGTTCGGATATCAGCTTGATTGGGCTGTAATAGATAATGTTAGTATCGAAAGAAATCTATTTAGTTATATTTATTCAGTTAAATTTTCTTATATCATTAATATATTTTTAGACATTAATGGAAAAAAGAATAAGACCTTGGATTAATAAAAAAATCATTGAATACATTGGGGAACCGGAACCGACTTTGGTCGATTTTATATGCAGCAAAGTTATGGCTGGTAGTTCTCCGCAAGGTATACTCGATGATGTACAAATGGTACGTTTATATTCTTCTTCATATAAATGGATTTTCAATGCATTCCTTCCATAAAAAAAAAAAAAAAAAAAAAATGAATGCCATTGAAAAGATTTACCTTCGCCCCCTTTTTTCTTTTTCTTTTTCTTTCTTTTATAGGTATTAGACGAAGAGGCCGAAGTGTTTGTAGTTAAAATGTGGAGGTTATTAATTTACGAAGTGGAAGCGAAAAAGATGGGTTTAGTTAAATAAATGTTGTAACATCTACAACGTTAATCGATTTACAATTTATATTATACATACAAATACCTTTGGTTACAATATAATCCGTAGAGGCAGCGAATCCCACGCACGTTAATAATGTATCATTTGTAGGAATCTACGCTAGAACAAGAAAAATATGACGTATTGCTTAATTAAATAGGCAAGATCTACGTGTGTAGCAGTTATAATGTTAAATACAACTTGTAATTACGATTTGTAAATTTTGAGTTCTCTTCAAGTTTGCTTCGTCAATCGATCATCGATAATGGAAAGGTAAGTATTTTTCGTCGTTGAAAAATTAAAAAAAAATATATATAAATATATATAGATATATACATACATACATATATATATATGTATATATATATATATTTGTGTTTTCGTAGTCATTGAAAATAATATTTAGAAGGGAAAAAGAAATAAATATTTAATAATCATAACGCAATTAATCTATAGAAATAGACAGAGAATCGACTCATAATAAACATATATACATATATATACATATATATATATATATATATATATATATATATATATATATATATATATATATATATATATTTAATATAATTTGACCGTGCCATATGGGCATTACGTATAACATGTATACGTTGTAGATATATATATCTTTTATAAATTTTTAAAATACGTACATACATATATGAAAAGGAATTAATCGTATATGTCAAATTAAATGTGTATGTCTATTGAGTAAAAGTTCGTTTGAACTGAATGAACGACGAAAGTGAATCGTGAGTGTAATAATAACAATAATAATAATAATAATAATAATAATAGTAATAATAATAATATTTACGTACTAATTTAATCAGTGACACATGCGTATATGTTTACACAGAAATTTTTTTTCCTCGTCGATACACTATATTCCATGTGTCTATTACTCTATTAACGTGCGTAAATAATACATATGTATAATAATTCATGAATGAAATTTTCCATCTATGAAGAAGCGATATTGATCAAGAAAATCGTTCACTTATATCGCACAACTACTACATACGTAATATAAGAAATTAAAAACTAATGATCGGAGGTTGGTTGGTCGTCGTCCAAAAATAATTTTTATCCACGTACAAGTTCGTCAAATGTAAATAAAAGAAAGGAAGCTCGAATAAAATCAATTTTACATTATCGACAAATCTCTTGATATATATATGTATATATATATATATATATATCTTTTTCTTTTTCTTCTATATTCTTTTTCTATTAATTGCAATGAAAATGAACATTCGATAGGGTATAGTATCCCTCCTTTTTTCGTTCTTTTATTTTATTATTTCTTTTTCTTTTTTTTTCTTTTTCTTTTTCTTTTTTTTCTTTTCTTTTTTTTTTTTGGTTGTACATTTATCATCGTTCTTCAACGTTCAACCCCCTAAGCGAAGAAAGTTAGATGCATTTGTCCAAGGGGGTTAACGAGTGGGCAATAAAAGGAGAATGAGAGAAGGAGAGAAAAAGAAAGAAAGAAAGAAAGAGAGAGAGAGAGAGAGAGACTTCCGTAACAAACTGAGCGCATATACGAGGAGCGTATCATCGTAAATAACATTTCGAATAGAGGTGCGAAACGTATACATGGATGCATAATACGTGAGGGAGAAGGAGACGACGATAATAGAAAAGCTTTGGGAACGGTTCGAAAGAGAAATAGAAAAAGAAAAAAAGAAAGGGTAGTGATCTTGGGGGTGGTACGCAATCGCACCGGTACAAAGAACCCATAAAAGGTGGTTGGGGAGACGTTTTTCCTGTAGTACCGAAAAAGTAGGAGACACTTTGGGTAAGGCGACTGTACCCCTCTCTCTCTCTCTCTCTCTCTCTCTCTCTCTCTCTCTCTCTCTCTCTCTCTCTCTCTCTCTCTCTCTCTCGCTCTATCAGCGAACACAATAACGCCCTGCTATTACCGGAGAGCTTGTATTAAGTCCTCGAAAAAAAGCTTTTATGCACTTAACAACAAATAATACGAGAAGTGCCGTTAACGCTCGAGATATATATAGACTACGGCGACCACGAGCACGACGTCGTCGACATCTACTCTCTTTTTCTCTTTGTTTTTCTCTATCTCTATCCCACTTTTCGTTCTTTCTGAAAAAGAATTTTTTTGCTAGAGACAACAACAGCGACAGTAGTAACAGCAGCAGCAGCAGCAGCAGCAGCAGTAGCAGCAGCAGTAGCAGTAGTAGTAGTAATAGCAGCAGCAACAGTAGCGGCAGAGTAGCTGTAGTATAGCAATAGCAATACCAATAGCAGCAGCAACAGTAGCAGCAGCAGTAGTAGAGCAGCAAGGTACATTGCTCGGCCGAGCACACCGTCTGATAATTTCTAGGGATCTTGAAAGACCGGGCCGACGAATGAAACGACCGTTTCGACGCCATCAGCGTCGACTATTGAAAGAGAGAGAGAGAGAGCGAGAGAGAGAGAGAGAGAATGAAAGAAATGGGGGTGAGTGGTACAAGTCAACCCCCCTTGAAACGTGTAACTTTCTTCCGGCGTCGTCTACACTCTTATACTAGTTGGATGGAGTCGCCAAGGTTCGCGGATACGAACTTTCCGAAGATAAAGTAATATTATTTCTGCTCGAGTTAACGAGCGAGTCGATGTAGACGACCGTCGTCTCTCTCTTAGGTATCGAAGGGTAACTGAAAGACGCACAAAGAGAGAGAGAGAGAGAAAGGAGACGTCTCGCGTTTTGCATTTTACAGGTGAAACGTGCTCGAGATGTCGATCAGCGAGAAAGGAATATACTTTGAGAGGAGGATGAGAAGGACTCAAGGAATCGTCGCACGTACATGGCGAAAGGAGATGAAACGGTAACGAGTACGGTCCACGGTAACTAAATATTCGCACAAGAGCTTGCAAAGGTCGTGGAAGAGAGAGAGAGAGAGAGAAAGAGAGAGAATGAGAAGTGAATGGGATGGTATATGAAGTTCGGTACCACCATCACGCAATTTACCCTACGAGCCTAACGAGAATCATCGAATCTTCGAGAGGTCTCTTACTACGCATTCTGAAAATCGCACTTCACGCGACATTTACCACGAAGGACTCTTATATAGGACCCTCGTCCTTCTCCTCCTCCTCCTTTTCCCATCCTCCTTTTTCTTCTTCTTTGCGATCGTGAGAGAGTTTGATCTTTGAATGCGAATGAGTGTCGAGAACTTTTATTTTTCATTTCTTTTCTTTTAATTTTATCTTTCCTTCTCCTTTTCTTTTTCTTTTCTTTTCTTTTCTTTTCTTATCTTTATTGTTGCTTTTTTTTTTTTCATTCCTCTTTCCTCCTTTCTTCTTTTTGTTCTCTCTCTCTTGTCCGTTTCTCTTCTTTATTATTTATTCCGACATCTCGTGAATGTAATATCGTTGATGATGTAATTTATTAGATACGAAGTATATCCCATAATCGAGTTTCTAATAATATCATTAGAAGGCGTAAAGCGAAATGATAAGGATGAGGATAATGACATTCGCTATGGGGATATAATCGATTTCGATCGTGATCCCCCAGTGGCATTGGACTTATTCGTAATGTTCGTTACATTGTTACGTAGAAAAGTGAATTTATCGTTTTAGAAATGTTTGGTTCGTCTTCCTGGTGGAAACTAAGATGAAAAGAAAAGATCTCCGAAGAATGGATATGGAAACATAAAAAGAAAAAGAAAGAAAGAAAGATAGATAGATAGATAGATAGATAGATAGATAGATGGAAGAGTGAGAGAGAGAGAGAGAGAGTAAGAGAAAGATAGAGTCAGTGAGACACGATGCACATGCAGAACGAGATGCGGTTGAATGAAACAACGAGACGATGTGCCGGGGATTGAGAAGATGAGAAGGTATAAGAGTAGGAGGAGGAGGAGGAGGAGCAGGAGGAGGTGCTGGTGGAGCAAGAGATAGAAGAGGAGGAGGAGGAGAAGAAGGAGATAGGGGTGGAGGGTTGGATGGATCGTTTCTACGTCGCGAAAGCGAGCGCAGCAACCGCGTAAGCGCGAAGATGAAGAAGCAATTATTCTAATGGAGGCTTAGGGAGGATTGTGGCCGAGACAAGTGAGGTAATCCATGAATAATACCTGTACCTTTCTACCTACTCTCTCCTTCTCTTTTCCTCCTCCTTCCTTTCTCTCTCTCTCTCTCTCTCTCTCTTCCTCTTTCCTATGGAAGACCTATACCTCCTCACACCTCAACGTGTGTTGTCCCTCCTGCTTGCTAATATTATGCTAAACTCCTTTAATCCTTAAATGCCACCTCCAAGCCCGATGTGGGTACAGTTTGAATATCTTGAATAACACGACCGAATTGTCCTTCCTCACCTCTCCTTCGTTCCCTCTTTCTCTCTCTCTCTCTCTCTCTCTCTCTCTCTCTCTCTCTCTCCTTTCTTTCTCTCTGTCTTTCTTCTAACTATGGTTAGTTCCTTCAGTTTGTCTCGTACATCTTACTCTCATTCCTTCTACCAAACTCAAACGCTTTCCCGACCCATTCGAATCTTGTTGATCTTTCTTCGACAACTAGACTTTGTTTGAAAATTTCATAAATTTCTAAGATTTTCAATTCGAAGGATCGTTATTCCTATGTTAAACATAGTGGCAAGTTGTCATCGATGATTATAATGCACTCGTTGCATCTTACTATTAGTAACATCTGGATTCTCTCTCTCTCTCTCTCTCTCTCTCTCTCTCTCTCTCTCTCTCTCTCATTCTTTTTCTTTTTAGATAAAATAGTCTCTCAGACTTTACGACCCTTTCAGTTCTATCATTTTGATGATCTTTACGCATTAACGTTGTTCCCTTTTGTCGGAGTGTCATTTTTCTTTTGTATATATGCATTTCAAATAACAATCGGAAGTAATCTAGACAAGTGAAAATTGTTTTTTTCTTTCCTTTTTTTTTTTTTTTTTTTCATTTAGATTTACTTTTATTTTTGTATAGAAGAAAAAGAGAAAGAGCATCGAAATGGAAAAGAGAAAAGAAAAGAAAAGGAAAGAAAAGTCGATAGCGAGAGTATTATATTTCGGTGAAGGTAGATAAAGCTTCCCGTTTGAGTGATACGATAGACGACATAGGTAGAAATATATATATATATATATATATATATATATACATATATATATATATATAGAGAGAGAGAGAGAGAGGGAGAGAGATAGAGAGATAGAGAAGGAGCCGCAGGGTGCATCGTAGCGGAACTCGTGCAAGACCGCACGAAGCGGCTGACGATGCACTTAGGGATATTAGTAAAGCCTATAGAACGCAAAACCGCTGTGCGTCCACGTTCTCCACCTCCACTTTCGACTTCTCAAACGTTTCGTTTGATTGTAAGTCGACGTACCATCAAAAAAAGAAAAAAAAAAAAAAGAGAGAGAGAAAAAAAAAAGAAGGAAAAAAGAAAAGAAAAAAAGAGAAAAAGCAAGAGGGGAGAAAAAAGGGAAAACAAAGAGGAAAAAAAGAAGAATGAAAAAGGAAGAGGAGAGATGGGGAAGAGCACAGGTGAAAAAGAGAAGAAGGAAAGAGGAAGAGAAAAAAAAGGAAAAAAGAAAAAAGAATGACGTAGCATTGCCTCTACGTTGATTTTGAAAATCAACTTGCATTCTTCGTTCATATTCGTTTTATTAATAATATAATCTCTTATACGTATATACCTATGTGTGTGTATATATATATATATATATATGTGTGGTAGATATTAATGTCTCTTATCTAATGTCAGCGACAAAGGATTGAGATTAGATATATATATATATTTGTAAGATAGATATCTATGTATTAATATATTAATATAATCCGTATTATATAGTGATATCTTTGATGTATAGTGAACCGGTAGGTTACTCTTAGACCCATGGCGGCTCCTCATTACGTAGATTAAATTCTAGAGATGGTCTAGTCATAGACCGGGCACCAACGTTGGACGTCCCAACGCTAATTACATTTGATACACGATCGTGCTGTAAAGTTTCACCCTGCCCTGTTGGATCCCGAAGCGTGTAATTATGAGCTCAGAATTTTCCACGCTATTAGAATAATCAATGGTACGTGCGTATCTATTTACGAATATAAATGCTCTTTCGTTGCGTTAAAACAATTTAAAAGATAAAACATTGTGTACATGTATATATATATATATTTATATGTATCGTTCGAAACGATTTAATTTTTACAATGACGTCATATTAATAATCAATAATTATCTCATTTACTTTGTTTACGTTCGTGAAAAAGAAGAACATTGTTGTCCTTTCTTTCTTCTTCTTTTATTCTTTCATTGCGTTAGAGTTACTACAAGAAAAAAAGAAAAGCCTAACAAAGAAATAAGAAAAAAAAAAAAAAATAAAAACAAGAAGGAGAAAGAATTTGATTGTTAAGTCCGCCTTAAAAGTTATTAGTTTGTAGAGTTAATGCACAACGAAATACAGGCTTTTTATATTCGAAGCGATGAAGGAAACCGAGCCACTACGGAGCTCGAGGTCCAGTACCTGTTGCTACCGTGGACAGTAAGTACCTATAGAGGGAGAGTTACCGAATGAGGTTTAAAGCGACGGACTGTCTTTTAATGAAACTATTTTCTAAAACAAAAAAAAAAAAAAATAAAAGAAGAAGAAAAAGGAAAGAAGAAAAAAAAGAGCGAGAAAAGAGAAAAGAAATAGGAAAAAAAAATATTAGTAAAGAGGAGGATAAAAAGTGAGAGAGAGAGAGAGAATGAAAGAGAAAGAGAGAGAGAGAGAGAGTAGTATTAAGTATCGTTAAGCTAATGCGCTATTTCTTTCGTAAAATCTCATTTGTCGACTCTTTGAATGTCTCTTTAAAACTAATTTACAATCTTCTCTTCTTCCTTTTCTTTTGTTATTCTTCTTTTTCTTCTTCTTCTATCTTCTTCTTTGTCAAATATTTCAACATTTCCTCATAGGGGAAATGGTTATCACTGGCAAGTTTCGAAAGTGTGGTTTCATAATTTCGAATATATATATATATATATATATATATATATATATATATATATATATATATATATATCTTCGACTTCTCCAGAAATTATATGAATTTCTCTCAAGTACGATCAAGTCACATTCGGAATTCGTAATATAGTAGGAGACTCTTGAACATCCAGACGAAGTAAGGGTCTCTCTTTGCGTTTTCGATCTTTAATAACGAGTTAGTTCGCGATTGGATACTTCGATACTTTTTCTCTCGATTCCCTTATCGAGATAACTTGAGAAACTTTTTCTATACGATGGACTAGTGATGGAGGAGAGAGAGAAAGAAAGAGAGAGAGAAATGGGGGGTGGACGGAGGGGAGGGGTGAAAGAAATCATAGCTAAGTATATGGTCTCTCTCTTTCTCTCTCTCTCTCTGTCTGTCTGTCTCTCTAGAAAATGCCAATAACTTGCTATTATTTATATTAAACTTTTACGAAAACTTCCATTTATTGCATCCAAGTCTTCGAGACTCATAGTAAATAGGATCTTATAACTTGGATTCTATCTTTTTACGCGACTTGCTCGTTTTCCACATCCTTTGCCAAGAAATACGTAGATATCTATTAAACAAATAAGTATTTCGATTCAATTAAAAAAAAAAAAAAAAAAAAAAAAAAAAAAAGGATAAATAAATAAAAAGAAAATAAAAAAGAAAATCAGAAAAAGAATTATAACAAGTGTTCCGTTTACCATGTCGTTTCTTCAAAAATATATAAATATCTAATTATAGTAAATCAGAAAATTTTTAAATGCGAAAAAAAGAAAAAGAATCATAACAATATATTGAGTTAACGAAATCGCGTTGGATATAGTTCATATTGCAAAAAAAAAGAAATTTCTATTACCCTTTATCAAACACTATTATTATACAAACTTGAGGTTCGTTCATTTGTTTGTTTGTTTGTTTGTTTGTTTGTTTGTTCGTTTGTTCGTTTGTTTTTTTTTTCAATCGCCCACATCGAATTAACGAACGACTTATTGAAAAAGACTTAAGGCGGTAATTTAACTGTTAATAAGATCCCTAGATTTGTAATAAGAGAGCCGGCTATTTTTCTTTTCTCTTCTTTTTCTCTCTTTCCTTTTCTTTTCTCTTTTTCTCTTTTCTTTATAAATTTAATTACAAAATTACACGAAGGTAAGAGCGATACCAATTAGAGAGAAACATTGTAGTTAACGACAAGCTAAAGAGAGAAAGGTAGAAAGAAAAAAAGAAAGAAAGAAAGAAAGAAAGAAAGAAAGAAAGAAAGACAAGAAGGAAGGAAAGAAGGGAAGAAAAAAATAAATAAAAAAAGAAAAAGAGAGAGAGAGAGAGAGAGAAAGCGAAAGAAAGAAATAGATTTCTATCGAAATCTCTACGAAGGAAAAGTGGAAATTCTTGGAAGAGAGAAAATGATTTACGAGGGAGATGGAAAATAAAATATAAAGAAAAAACAAAAAAGAAAAAAAAGTCACAAAAAAAAGATGAAAAAGGGAAAAGAAAAAAAGAAGAAAGAGAAGAGAAAAGAAAAGAAATAACAAACTAAGAAACGTGATTGCATCGGTACGAAGACTCCACAATGAGTTTTACCCAATGGTATCCGCACCCTCGTTACCGGAAATACGAAATGTTATTTCCTTTTATTGCATCGTAGAAGGTTTCGTCCGTTCGTTCGTTCGTTCGTTCGTCCGTTCGTTCGTTTATCAATTAATATTCCTCGCGAAAATTCGTGCTTTTGTAGGAGAAGTACAACGATATAGGATAGCAAGCCACTTTTGAAATTCCACGAGCGTTCGTCGGTAGATTAATATTGACGGTTTCGTTGGAGATTGGAGAGAAGGAGGATACGCAGATAGAGAGTGAGAGAGAGAGAGAGAGAGAGAGAGAGAAAGAGGGGAGGGATATATGTGAGAGGAGGAGACGTGGAAAATTTCATTTTCGTATCTTGAAACATGTATTGACAGCAATAATGGTCGAACTTGACCATTTTTATGAAAAGAAAATGAGATATATTTATAATAATAATAATAATAATAATAATAATAATAATAATAATAATAATAATAATAATAATAATAATAATAATAATAATAATAATAATAATAATAATAATATAATAGTCGATAAAGAGAAAACTTTTGAATTAAGTATTTTAAAATGATTTCTGGATTGATCGATTCTTCTTTCTTACATTATTATAGTTTCATATGTATATATATATATATATATATATATATATATATACATATGTATATGTATATATGTATATAACTATATAAATAAATATAAAGATATTATATAACCGAGGAAGGAAAGAAGCTCGGTGGTGCAAATTGGAAGCTGCAAATATGCATTGTGCCGACCGTTTGTCATGCAAATGCGCTTTGCGGCTCGCGCGGGAACGGAATGGTGATTCGAAAGAAAGAGAAAAAGAAAGGAAGATAGAAGAAAGGGGGAATGAAGGAGAGGGAAGAACAAGGAAGAAAAAAGAGACGGAGAGAAGGAGGAGAAGGATGAGGAAGAGGAAGAAGAAGAAGAGGAAGAAAAAAAAGATGGAATATGGGGGATGGAGTAGAAAAGAAGGAGAGAAGAAAAGAGAGTGAGAGAGAGAGAGAGAGAGAGAGAGAGAGAGAGAGATGCGAAACCGAGGTCTTCTAATTTATCTGGAATGCGAGTAGACGTCCTGCGAAAGTCAGCTGGTGGTGGCTGGGGCAAGAGTAAGAGCAATATCCATTAGCGAATGGTGGATGACTAGATGCCTGCTACTGTCTCGACGAGATAGAAGAAAGAGAAAAGAAGAGAAGAGAAACGAAA
Source organism: Vespa velutina (assembly GCF_912470025.1). Lineage (NCBI taxonomy): Eukaryota > Metazoa > Arthropoda > Insecta > Hymenoptera > Vespidae > Vespa > Vespa velutina. Next base: position 3,308,677 of record NC_062204.1, on the reverse strand, counting down.
GAGAGAAACTCAGACCGAGTCGTTTCTGTATTCCTGTCCTTCTCTATTTAGCGCCAAAAAACACTAACACATACATACGTACATATATACATATATAAAGAGTGGACGAAATATTTGTAATGTTAGAGAAAAAAAAGAAAAAAGTAGAAGAAAATTGGCTTAAAGCCAAAGGTGTAAAGGTAATTGATTTTTTAAAATAAACATTTTTTATTTTAAAAAATTAAAAAAAAACTAATCCCAATGTAAATCTGATTCCTCTTTCTCTCTCTCTCTCTCTCTCTCTCTCTCTCTTTCTTTTTTTTTCTATGCTCAGATTTTCTGGACCGTTCCAATCGACATGCTATTTTTTTCTTTTTTTTTTTCTCCCCCCCCCCCCTTTTATTTCCATCTTTTCGTCTGTTCTTTTTTCTTTTCTTTTTCGTTTAACATGATGCTCCTCCCTCCCTCCCCTCTCCTACCCTCATCTTTCTCACTTACGTATTACTTTGTTATTTCATCGAGCCTTTGCTCAAGATCCAAGAGAAGCACATAATTTCTATATATATATATATATATATATGTATATATATATATATATATATATATATATATACATATATGTAATATTTGAGCCATTGTTGTTCTCTCTTAATGGATAGAATTTTATCTATGTATGTATGTATTAATCATATTTAATGGCATCGGTATTATATCTCTAGATCGTTCGTCATCCCGTTTTTAGATGACATTTCTCTCACATTGTTTCGAGTTTCTATCCCTTATCCATTTATTCTAACTCCGTGTCTCTATCCTTTATAAATTATTTATTTATTTATTTTCTTGTTTACTTATACTGAATTACCATTCATTATGGAAATATAACGTACGTGATATAAGCGTTAAATGTTTCAACGATTGATATAATAATTTAAAAGAAGACGAAAAAAAAGATTACTCGCATCAAATAAACAATAGAGGCATATTTTCCCTTTTTTTCTTATCGAATAAAATACGCTATCGTAGCGTATTATTACTAAACGTCGAAAATAAAAAGTAAATGACCATAAGAGAAAATTTTGAAGGGATCGATGGGAGGAAAAGCATCGTAAAAAGGAAAAAAGTGAGAAAAGAAAAGAAAAGAAAAGAAAAGAAAAGAAATCCGATCGAAAAAGTGTACGCATTTTATGGCGTGATTTTCTTTCTTTTCTTTTTTTTCTTTTTTTCCTCTCCTTTTCTCTCTCTCTTTTTTTTTTTCTTTCTTTCTTTCTTTTTCTTCTACTTTTCCGTAGTAAACGATGCTCCCGCAAAAAAGAAAAAAAAAAGTGAATGCGAGAGGCCTCTTTCAGGATCGGTGTGGACGATAACGTTTCTCGATATCGCGATATCCCATCCCTCCTACTCCTCCCTCTCCGCCCTCTCACCCTTCCTTCCTTCCTTTTCTCTCACTTATCCATCGACTTATGCTAGAGTATCGAGAGAGCGAGTTTTTAGTCCCATCCCCATCCCCTCCCCCCCTCGGACCATGAAAGTGCAAGCCTTTCTCTCTCTTTTGCTTTTTTTCATTCTATCCAAGGGTCGAAGGGCCGAGATGGATATAAGGGTAAGTCATGCCAAGAATGGACGACGCGTTTTTTTCCTTCTCCTCCTCCTCCTCCTCCTCCTCCTCCTTCTTCTTCTTCTTCTTCTTCTTTTTCGAAAATTTACATAACGTGTGAGAATTCAGGAGTTTATACTTTCAACGATATATTTATATGACTTCTGAAAGAGTTTAAATTTGAAACACGATAATTATCATGAAGAAAGGAAAGAGAAAGAGAGAGAGAGAGAGAGAGAGAGAGAGAGAGGTAGGGAGGGAGGGAGGAAAATAAGAATGAATGGAAAAAAAAAATTCATCGTATTTTAGTTAACTCTTCTTTATTATTCAAATTGAAATTGTAGAGATATTAAAGCGATTTTACCAATCAAAAGTTCATCCTCCCGATTGGAAACGTGATTATCTCCATCAGTTCGATTATTTTCGATATATCAATTTGTAACTTAAAACCGGATGAAATAGTAGAGGTAAAGGAAGAAGAAAATGAAGGAATGGAAAAAAAAAAGAAAGAAAAGAAAGATTAAAAAAGAAATAAAGAGAAACAAAAAGGAAGTATATAAAGTAAGAAAAGGAAATAAAAAGAATAAAAGGAATGAAACAATAATACGTTTATTATTTGAAGTGATGTGTTGGGCTGACGTTGTTGATAAATGTCATTATGTAAATATCGTTAAAGAAATCGGAAAGGTTCGATTTGTATCGAATGGATATACATCGAATAAATTAAATCTCTCTTGTATTTTGCTTTTTATTTTTGTTTTTATTTTCTTTTTGTTTTTTTTTTTTTTTTTTTTTTCTCTTTTTTTTTTTTTCTTTTTTTTTTTTTTTTTTTTTTTTTTTTTATTATTATTTTTTATTTCATTTTATCTTATTTTCCTTCTCTCCCTCGGGAGGATATCCCCAGTGTGAAAATTCTCTCGTCGATTTGCATTTGGAAAGAGAGATAGGCGTAAAAAGAGAGAGAGAGAGAGAGAGAGAGAGAGAGAGAGAGAGAGAGAGAGAGAGATAATAGACAGAGATGGAAAGCATCGATTCGCTTGATAATGTAAACTCGAAGGTACGCGACTTTTTGTCCCGGATTATCGTAGGAGCCTTCTCTCCTGGTCCGTCGATTCAGCCTCTCGACGCTTGGAAAAAGGGTTGGAAAACTCCCTGGTCAAAATTGGGAGTGGGGTTGTGAATTCGTTGGGGTAGAATACGAACGAATAGCTCGGCTAGGGCACAACACGAAAGGGGCGGTAAACTCTGCCTGAAGAGACAGTTACGCTACTAATATGCAAATCTTATCATCCGATTTATTCGGCAGCCCTACCCTTTCCTATAACTCTCTCTCTCTCCCCCTCTCTCTCTCTCTCTCTCTCTCTCTGTCTCTCTGTCTCTCTGTCTCTCTGTCTCTTTCTATCTATTTTACATATACACACATGCGGCTCATATTAACAATTAGTTCTTCCTTTTTCCTCTTTTTTCTACCCTTTTCTTTATTTTTGTCTTTTTTATTCCCATCCACATAATCGACGAATTTCACAATGACACTGATCGACTTTTTAATCATCCTTTCTCCTTTTCTTTTCTTTTTCTTTTGTTCTTCTTTCTTTTCTCTGTTTTTTTTCTTTTTTTTTTTTTGTTTTTCTTTATTTTCGTAGATCGATTTGTTAAGGACTAATCTGTATTTGTGATTTATTTCCGTTGAGAGTAACGTTTCTTTCTTTTTTCCCAATCTACAAAAAAAAAAAAAAAAAAAAAAAAAAAAAAAAGAAAAAGAAAAAGAAAAAAAAAACAAAAAACAAAATAAAAAAAGAAAGCGAGAGAGAAGACACAAAGGAAAATGAATCATACAGGAGACGTAAAAATACGTGATATTAGTTTCATACGAGCATCGAGATCAATATAATCGTAAATAGGGGAACCTCGAATCATTCCTATGAGATGAGAAATCAGACGTATTCAAGTTAAAACGGGATATGGAGGTCAATTGTCTTGTAAAATTCAAAAATTGACATACGAGTAAGATTATTTTAACCAGTAAAAATCTAGAAATAATTTTTTCTTTTTGCTGATAAAAGAAATATGAAGCGAGAGATTTATGAAATGAAACGAAACAAAAAAAAATCTTATATACATATATATATATATATATATAAACAAGTACATAAATCGTTTACAAATCTTTCGTTTAATAACGAGAAGAAACATATCTCCGAAGTATTTCACGAAATAGCGTGTTCTGTTCGATAAGAGTTCGAAGAGGATTTGGAATGAGGAAAGTGGAAGTGATTTTGTTCGTGGAGGACCGTGAAGATTCAGGAGACATTGATATCACAAGGAAAAAAAGAGAAAGAGAGAGAGAGAGAGAGAGAGAGTGAGAGAAAAAAAAAGAAAAGAAAAAAGAATAGGAGAAAAGGAAGAAAGAGGCGGACTAAGACAGAATCGTCCCGCAGAGACGTTAGCGCTTGGTGTTCACCCTCAAGTTTCCTCTCGTAAGAGGGACGACTGATGGGAAAGAAAGGAGAATGAAAGATAGGATAAGCGTTGCCTTTTTCTTTCTCTGGAGGGTTCCAAAGGACCAGTCCACATTTCATGCGAATGCGTTTGCCGATGAGACGACGTTAAATTTCGCCGTAGGAAGCGAAACGATCTTCTACGATTGCACTTTTCTTTTTTTTTTTTTTTTTTTTTTTTTTTTTTTTTCTTTCCTTCCCTTTTCTCTCCTTTGATGAAGAAGGGAGAAGAAGAAGAAGAAGAAGAAGAAGAAGAAAGAAGAAGGAAAGAAAGAAAAATAGGTACCTACCTATATAATAATAATAATAATAATAACAATAATAATAATAGTAATAATAATAATAATAATAATAATAATAATAATAATAATAATAAAGGGAAATGTATTCTTACCGATGGAATATTTCTTTCTTTCTCTTTTTCTCTTTTAATTATCGCCGACTCTTTAGAAGCACGGTGTCGACGATCATAGTCAAAAGAAAAAAAAAACAAGAAAAGGAAAAAGAAGGAAGCAAAAATTAATCGACCTTCTAAAATACTATTGAAAGAAAATATTTTCATTTCGAATAGAAAAAGAAAGTGAAATTATTGTGAAGGAAAAAGGAGAAGAATAAAAAAAAAAAGAAAGGAAAAAAAATGCGCGTCTATTCGAACGCATATAAGTTGTTCCGGTTTCTTTTTTCTTTTTTTATTTTATTCCTGTTTTATTTCTTTTGTTTTCTCTTTCTTCCTTCTTTTTTTTTCTGCTTACGTCAGATAAAATCGCCGAGACGACAGGGATAAGTTCGTAAGTGTATATAGATGGCCAGAGAAGATGGTAGAGAAGTAAGAGCAAAGTGGGTGGTGGATTGTGGGTAGTGGATTGTGGGTGGTGGATTGTGGGTGGTGGTAGTGGTAGTGGGGATAGGGGGATAGTACTACCGGTAGGAGCAAGTCTCGGTATCCTGGAGAATTAGACCATGTAAGGAATGGTTGATGGGCGTCTCGGTAACCGGCGAACTAGCTGGTTTTATGGGACGATGGTTTTACGAGCGCATCTGGCTCATACACCATCCCCCGTTGCCGTTCGCTTAGTGCTAACCTTCGTGTAAGAGTGAGTGAGAAAGAGGTGCGCAGATATAGTATATCTATATCTATATGTACACACATAAAGAAAAAGAAAGAGAGAAAGAGAGAGAAAGAAGGAGAAAGTGTGTGTGAACGAGAGAGAGAGAGAGAGAGAGAGAAAGAAAAGGATACGTACAC
>NC_062204.1:3278360-3298360 GCF_912470025.1 Vespa velutina | reverse complement strand
CGCAAAGATGTAAAATTCTTTTTCTTCCTTTCTTTCTTTTTCTCATTTAAATAATAATAATATCTACGAATATCGAAACAATCCCGTAGAATAAATTGTTATAGAAAAAACGCGCGTGTGTGAAATGAAAAATTTCACAAAATTCCCCAGTAAGTAGTCATTGAGAAAAAAAAAAAGAAAGAAGAAACTCGTCGGAAAAAAGAGCGAGTATTACTACTTTAGAAAATTCTTACCTTAATGTCCGACACGGTGACTACTCGAATTAGACATTTTCTAGAAATTAATAAAAATTAAATCGAAATTTTTTTTCCTTTTTTCTTTTTTCTTTTTCATCGAATTTATTTATTTTCTCCTATTTCAAGGGTTTGACATATAAGGGGAATGGTCGATTTACGTTTCATGTCTGTTGTGTTTCTCTATCATTCTTTCTCTCTTTCTCTCTCTCAAGTATATATATATATATATACATATATATATATATATATATATATATATACCACATGTTATGTTCCATTATCGTTTTGATGCCGAGTGCAGAGTCCGCGTGGTCGCTACGTATCCACACATATACATAGACGTTGCGTAGTATATATGGAAGGGTAGGAGCGACGTTACCTACGACGAAGCTTCAAAGGCGTAGAGAACCTGGCATTGTAACAGTGAATACGTCAAAGACAGCCTAGGCAGACGTATACCAGTATTGGTCGTCACTCAGCTTCGTGTGACCGTGTAAATGTCTAATTGTATGTGTATACAAGCTTATATGAGAGAGAGAGGGAGAGAGAGAGAGAGAGGGAGAGAGAGAGAGAGAGAGAGAATCATATTCTCTCTCTCACTCTCTCGTCGAGTACAGAGAGCAAGCAATGCCGTAGTTTGTCGGTCACAGGATACGATCATAGCGAACAAAGGATCCTTTGTCGGCATGTGAGCCACGCGGGTAGCCTCCGAAGATCTATCCGCGAAACCCCGCGTCTAAATACAAGTGTTTAAACGTTGTTCCTCTTTTATTTTAATGTTCTCAACGTGCTCTAATGAAGCAAATTGATTTTTTTTTGTTTTTCCTTTTCTTTCGATGAGACAACAAATTCATCGATCGAAATTTTCCTCCTTCAATATACGATTAAACAATTTTCTTATTATATTTCATCTTCGTTTTTTTCCTTTTCTATCTTTCCTTTTTCTCTCTTTTACCTTTTCCCTCCTCCTCCTCCTCCTCCTCCTCCTCCTCCTCCTCCTCCTCTTCCTCATTCTTCCCTTTCTCCTCCTCTTTAGTACTTACTTCGCTTGAAATAATGTTACAACGTTCCTTAGATAATGTTAGTTCTCTTTTTTTTTTATGTACATACATACATATATATATATATATATATATAAATGTTTGAGTATGCGTGTGTTTGTGTTTATGTATATGTATAGAAGAGAAACCTTTTGTTGTAAACGATAGAGAGGCGTCTTTATCATCGTTACTCGATCGAACTCTCATCGGGAGCGTTTCGACGAGAAGAGAAAATTTTATTAAAAGCTCAACAGAGTAATTTTCTCAGAGAGAGAGAGAGAGAGAGAGAGAGATATAGAAAGAGAAAGAGAGAGGAGAGAGAGAGAGAGAGAAGAGGAAAGGTGATGGGATGGTATATCATAATTAAAATCGATACTCTACGGTAATATCAATTCTCGTACAAGTGCTATGAAAGTTTCTAATCGAAATGTTCGTTCGTTTTGTTATCGTAAACGTATTAGTATAAGCCAAAGAAACTAATTGAAGATCTTGGAAGAAACATATGGTAGAAAGTAAAAAAGTAAAAGGAAAAATAAAATAACATTGTATTTTATTTATGTTAATATATTATGAACCATGTATTCTATTCTCTGTAGATATATTTCTATTTTTATTATCCTGCAAATTTTTTTTTTCTATCTCTCTCTCTCTCTCTCTCTCTCTCTCTCTCTCTCTCTCTCTCTCGCACCAATTTTTCAAATTATTGTGACGAATAATTAAACGTTAAAATTATCGGATAAATCATGTTTTCATGATTAATTTTAAAGATCAAAAGGGTCGAAAGATCAACAATGTTTTTTTCTCTAATTTCCTAATTTTTTTTTTTTTTTTTTTTATATATATTTCTTTCTCCCTTTTTTTTTTTTTTTTTTTTTTTTTAATATAAAAACTAACATGCCTGTGGTTTTAGCATGTAAAAAAAATTCTACCCATTCGAAACATTTTATTGAACGAAATATTTTTTATTAAAAATTCATGAATATATACTAAATATACACACATAAACATACACACACACACACACAAATATATATACAATATGTTATCATGCTTACAGTCTAGAGTTTTCAAAGTTTAACAAATTTTTCAACAATACGTTAATATTTTCTTTGTCTCTCTTTTTCCCCGCTCCCCTCTCTCTCTCTATCTCTCTCTCTCTCTCTCTCTCTCTCTCTCTCTCTATCTCTCTAGCCATGTCTCTTTTATGAGCGTTCCAATTTCCTTGAATCGTTTATCGACTCACGGAATCAGAGTTAAGATATAATCAATATGCATATATACATACATACATATAATATATAATACATAAATATATAATATATATGTTAGTCATGTAAAGGTCAGATTCAAGATCTTGCAATTGAATACGATTGAAAATTGTTCTCTAAACGTTCTCTCTCTCTCTCTCTCTCTCTCTCTCTCTGTCGTTTAAATAACGTTCGTGAATGTATTAGCAGTTTGCTTTGCGTGCCGCAATTGGTTCGAAGTTGCTTTCTATCTTTCTCTCTCTCTCTCTCTCTCTCTCTCTCTCTCGCTCAGGTTGGAAGAACGCAAAGCGAATGTAAACGGAAGGGACCAGTGTCAAGTTTGCGTCGTTGCAGAGACCACCGAGCTAAACCAAGCGGAACGCGTGCGATTTAATACGCACCAGTTACGCTAACTTCTCTTAGGATTGTCTCTCTCTTTCTCTCTCTCTCTCTCTCTCTCTCTCTCTCTCTCTCTCTTTTTCTCTTTCTCTCTCCCTTTCGTTTTATTCGACGAAGGAAAATAGAACAAATTTTCTCGAGAAAATTTTCAATCCCCTGTCGTTTCTCTACCATCGAATAAAAGTTTCCATCCCAGACCCAGCTATGCATACCTACCATACCTACTTTTATTTTTTTGCGTTTTACAAAAAGAAAAAAAAAAAAAAAGAGAAAAAAAAGATATAACGGAATTTCGTGCAACACAACACCCAGACACCCGTCGATGATGTTGCTAAAGAGCTCTAATTATTTCATTCTCTCTCTCTCTCTCTCTCTCTCTCTCTCTCTCTCTCTCTCCCTTCCTCTTCTTCTTTCTATAGTCCTTCCTTTCTCTCATCAACATTCGAATTTCCCGCTTATGACAGTTTCGAATTTCCTGTCTGTCGTAACATTATATATAAACTTTGTATCGTTATTCCTTCAAATATAATTTACATCGGACAATGGACAAAAAAAAATGTCGATTTTTATTTTCAACGGGATAAATGTAATTGATGAAAAAATTATTGCGTTTTAAAAGCCGATCTATAAAAGAAAAGAAAAGAAAAGAGAAGAAGAAGAAGGAGAAGAAGAAAAAGAAGAAAAAAAAGAAAACAAAAAGGAAGGAAGGAAGGAAGGATAAAAAAATAACGAAAGAACGAAGCGTCAAAAGGTTAAAAGAAAAAAGTCTTGTTACCATCGAAAAAAGTGGTGGTTCATGAATGATGTGAAAAAAAAAAATAGAAAAAAGAAGAAAAAGAAGAGAGAGAGAGAGAGAGAGAGAGAGAGAGGGAGAGAGAGAGAGAAGGAGGAAAGAAGAAAGGAAAGGAAGAAGAAAAAGGAAGAAAAGAAGAAGAAAAGAAAAAGAAAGAATCGAATGATCGAATCTCTATCGAATGATCGAAGTGAAGCTTTTAATCGAGAAGAATCAGAGAGGAGATAGCAATAAAGGTAGGTGATATCTCTCTCTCTCTCTCTTTCTCTCTCTTTCTCTTTTTATCCCTCTCTTTCTCTCTTTCTTTCTTTTTGGATAGTAAAGGATGGTCGGGGGTTTGGAAAGAAGGAGTCACAGCCGGATTTAATAAACATTCCCGGGTGGTAATCGGGTACAGACGGTGGAAGGAAATGAGTGTCTCGCGAAAGAGAGACAGAAAGAGAGAAAGAGAGAAAGAGAGAGAAACAGAGAGAGAGAGAGAAAGAAAGAGATGACTATACCTCGAAGGAAACCTAGATTCCAAGGTAGATTAAACTCGGCGGAGATATGCCGTCGTCGATAAGTGCCTTTAACTTTCAGCAAACTGTTCATAGTTCGGTGCGTACGCAATGAAGTCTCCGAAGATAGCGCGTTCGGGCAAAGCCAACGAATCCTTTCGTCGATCAATTACCGAAAGCACCCAAGGATTATGTACCTTCTAAACCATTTTCTTCTTCTTCTTCTTCTGCTTCTTCTTCTTTTGCTTCTTCCACCTTTTCTTCTTCTGCTACTTCCTCCTCTTCTTATTTTTCTTCTTCCTCTTCTTCTTCCTCCTTCTCCTCCTCCTCCTCCTCCTCCTCCTCCTCCTCCTCCTCTATCCTTCTTTTCCTTCTTGTTTTTCTTCTAGCTATTCACAGTTCTCTACTTTGTTTCAGAGTTTTCCCGCATTATCGTACTACTAAAACTGGAGCGAATGTAAATTATTCAAAGAAGAATCTTGGGTAAATGTATGTAGTAACTAAGATAGTATCTACCCATTTATATGTCTATCTGTCTATCTATCTATCTATCTATCTATTTATTTTTCTATCTACTTATATATCCAGACTCAGACTTTTTTACGAATCCAAAAAAATTCTCTTGAAATTATTCAGATTCAGTTTATTATTATATATCGATGGATAGTATAGGAAAGGGTATATATATATATATATATACATATATATAATATATATGTATATATTTTTAGATATATTCGAATAAGACATTTCTTAAAAATCTACATTGAGATTCAATTGTATTTATTAAAAGGTTCATACATGAATTTAACTTCTTTTCATGTCTAACAAGAAAAAAAAAAATCAAAAAAAAAAAAATCTATATTAAACGACAATCTTAGACGGTTTAAAAAAATTAAAAGACTTTATATCCATTCGATATTTTCTTCAAGGTAGGGTTAGCGTCTGAAAGGTGAGTGGGTTAGTGAAGGGATTGAAAGGGAGTGAAGGGATGAAAGAAACGAAAAAAACAAAGAGTAAAAGAAAAAGAAAATAGAAAGAAATCAGTACTAATTGCCAAAAAGAGAGAGGGAGAGAGAGAGAGAGAGAGAGAGAGAGAGAGAGAGAGAGTAGAAAAGAAATAGAAAAATGATCGAGGGGTTTCGACGGACGGATGAGATAAAATACGTCTCTAAAATTCCATCTACATTTCAGAGTTGGGTCGTCGTTTCCGACTGGAAATCGAGCTTCTCTCTCTCTCTCTCTCTCTCTCTCTCTCTCTCTCGGATTTGAATGAGTAGTAGTAGTAGTAGTAGTTGTAGTAGTAGTAGTAGTAATAGTAGTAGCAGGAATCAAATCGAGTAAATTCGAGTTGAGTCGAGTCAATTCGATTCGAATTCTCGTCAAGTCAAAAAGGTCAAGCTGGGCCAGTGAGTCGAATATTAGCTAGACAGAGATAAAATGAGATAAAACGAGAGAGGACAAGAAAGAGAGATAGAGAGAGAGAGAGACAGAGAGAGAGAGAGAGAGAGAGAGAGTCAATAGTCAGTTGGAACGATTACGCGATCCGCGAAAGCGACCGAGAAACGTTGGAATTTCATTAGCATCGAACGTTGCCGGTCGAACTGTCCAAGTCTACTACTTGTCCAAGTCTACTGCTACACACGTTCGACGACAAGACTCCCCTCTCTCCTATGATCGGTTCCTCTTCTTGTGGTATACGGCCCTGGTCCTATACGTTCCTGAACAATGTGTGGATAGAAACCGTGATAGGGTTGAAGAAGTACGAAATGGGAGGGACAAGTTGGAGAGGGTAGATGGGGAGGAGGTTAGTTGTTACCTACATACGTGCCTGACTGCTGCATCTCTCTCTCTCTCTCTCTCTCTCTCTCTCTCTCTCTTCCTCTTTCTCTCTCCCTCTCATTGTCTATCTATCTATCTATGTATCTTCCTCTCTTTCTCTTTTACTCTCACGTTTGTTGTCTCTTCGAACGAGGAAACCTCGCTAACGAGCGAGACCAGACAAACTTCGGAAAGCTGATTTTCAAACGTCTCTTCCTATAACATCGTTTTCCTTTTCATTTTCTTTTTTTTTTGTTTTTCTTTTTCTTTCTTTTTTTCTTTCTTTTCTTCTTTTTCTCTTTTTTTTTTAAAGCTATCTTTCTCCTTTATCTCTGTCCGTCGTCTATCTGTTTGTCTCTCTCTCTCTTTTTTTTTACATCTTTATTTTCGAAAAATAATTAGTCAGAGTATTTATCGTATTTAACGTATCTTAATCGTTGGCATTTTATCTCCGATAAAATAGTATACCTAAATACGTACATACGTGTTACGAGGCAACACCGAAAACCGACCCCGGCCGATCTTTCGTGGTCAGATTTTCTCTACGATTGGTAAATCTATTGCGTTAAGCCCTTTAAAGTTGGTCAACGTTGGGAAGATCTAATTTGCCGTGCAACTAAAGTGAGAGGTGGGGAGAGTGGGGGGGGGGCGGGAGGAACGAAGATGAGGTTACTGTATGTACGTGTGTCTACGAAAGAGAAATAGAAAGAGAAAGAAGGATAGATAGATAGATAGATAAAGAGAGAGAGAGAGAGAGAGAGAAAGAGAGATGGCGAATAGATGGCAGAGAGACAGAGGACAATAGTGTGCCGTAGGATCGGTGGTGTAAAAGCGGAAGGCACTCTCACCCTCTTTCACCCCTCTCTTTCGTGGGGTGCGAGGTGGGTGTTGCTAGCCCCAGCGTTCACTAACGTCCCACCCATTCCAAAGTCCATTACGGATTCCGTGGAATTATGCCGATTAGCCCGGGATCCTGGAATTTACACCGGACTAACGCTCAATACTAGCCACCGTGGCGAAATCTCATCTCGTGGAAATAATTAAAACCCATACTCGCTTCTACCCCACCATCCCACCCCCATAGTCCAATCCCTCCTTCTCTACCTTCCACCCTCCATCCTCCATCCTTTCCGGCGCTTTGCCCCACCACACCCACGAAACGTATCTCCGTGTCCGAGTTGGTGAATGTGAGTGCGAGATAGACTATATATATATATATATATATATATATATCTTTCCAGCATTATCAAAGGCCAGACAGACAGATAGACAAGCAGACAGACAGACAGATAGATAGATAGATAGATAGATAGATAGATAGATAGATAAATGGATAGATGGATAGGTATATAGATAGATATTCTAGCTATCTGTCGTTTCCTTTTCTGAGTCTGTTCTTCCTTAGGGACGTTCAGGATTATATTCTTTGTGTCTTACGTGTGCCAATCTTTTTCCCTTATCTTTCAACTTCCGTTTGAAATTTTTGAAAAATGACTATTCCTTTTGATTAAAAAGATAGTATATATTGGAGATACTATATATATATATATATATATATATATATATATATATATATATATATATATATATATATATATCTCGCGATTATTGAATTAATAGATATATATATATATATATATAATATTCTTCATCTAACGTAATTATATTTAAAATTGTAATATAAACTTTCGTCTCTTTAATAGGATATCCTTTAAACCAATGAGACAATTATTATCCTCACGTTTTATCTATTATCAAAATGTAATAGTATTTTATTATTATATTTATCGTTTTAATTGAATTACGAATAAAATCGAATAATCTAATTTATTTTCCTTGAAACAAATTAAATTAGATCGCGTTTTAATATGAAAGATTTATTATAATTTTAGGAATTTTCCTTTTTCTTTTTCTTTTTTTTTTTTTTTTTTCTATTTTTTCTTTCTACGTCAGTCCTTTTCCGAAAGATCCAACGTTATTTGCATACTTAATAATTATTATTTCTATCTGGAGATATTTTCTTTGGTTTACGTATTTCTTTTTCTTTTTATTTTTCTTCGTGTCTTTTCTCCTTTTTTTTTCTCTTTATTTTTTATTCCTTTTCTTATTTTCATAGAGAAGATCGTCGAACGATAAGATGTAATAAAAACAAAAAGAAAGAGAGAGAGAGAGAGAGAGAGAGAGGATGACCTTTTGAGTTTTAATAAAGCGAAGCACAGGGGTAAATGCAGGAGGCATTATGCAAATGTTCGCTGGTATAGATCGACGCTAAATTTCGTTGGCTTTCATTGGTGGTCGAGGATGGTGGTCGAGTGCCGATAGTGTTATTATATTATTTCGCTAATGTTATTGCTGTGTTATGCGGAGCCCAATTAATAACATGAACGCGAAGCCTGGCTCACGGTGGCATCGTTTGATCAGGTTTACGCAGACCGACACCGCACCTGGCCCGCCCGAAATCGGATACTCAATGAAATTGATTAACGCGACGCCAGCTACGGCGAACCGCACTTTACGATCGCGTACAGATCGCGAACCCGTGGAACTAAAGTAGGCTAATTCGTCTACAAAATTATCCCTGACTATTTGACTAATTATCTTATCCACGCTTAACATATTCTTTCTTATCTTCATTAACATTCAAAATTATATAATTCTATGTATGAACTTCCTTTTTTTCTTTTTTTCATCTTCTTTCAAGATTTATACATACATATACACACACACACACACACATATATATATATATATATATATATATATATATATATGTATGGATGTAAAATTTATAGATTAATATTAATATAGATTTAATATAGATTTTATATATATTAATGTATCATAAATAAATATAATGTTATATATAATTTATTTTAAATACGATGAAAAATATTTCGTTGTAGATTTATATTAGTATTAATTTATTACATATAATTTATATATATATATATATATATATACACAAGGTAAAATATTTTAAATCATGACATCTAAATATATGTACATATATTACGAAATCAATAGTAAGGAAAGTAATGGCCAGTTATCACCATAGGTTAATGCTTTTTAAATGTAACGTTATATGAATCGTATTAAATAGAATAAAAAAAAGTTTTGCATTTATGGAAAAGAAAAAATGAAAAAAAAAAAAAAAGAAAAAGAAAAAAAACCATCATTCTCGTAAGAATTATTTATAAATCGCATATTTGAGAAACAAAGTTTTTTGCAAATTTTAAAACAAAATGATTCCTCTCATTTTTGTGAAATCCCTTTCATTAAAAATATGTTTCCTACTCTCTCTCTCTCTCTCTCTCTCGTTCTCTTTAGACGAGTAAACCGCTCCAAGTTCGTTTCGATTAAAGCGGATATTTGCCTTTCGAAAGTTGAACGGTTTCGTTCCACTGGTGTCACATCGAGAAGAACTCTTTAAATCAAGCGTTGAACTTTAAAATATATATATATATATATATATATATATATATATATATATATATATATCTAAAATCGATCTATATTTAAAAGAATAAATTATCGCTTATGTACATCTCTCTTTTTCTTTTTTTTTAATCATTTATTTATTTATTATTTTGATACCTATTGTTTTTTATTTATTTTATTTTCACGAAGAAAAAAAAAATAAATGGAACGCGCATATATATCATTTCTATACACACACACACACACACACACACACACACACACACACACACACACACACACACACACACACATATATATATATATATTTCATTAAAATCGTCCTCGAAATTTCCAATGAACATTCGACACTACCAATCTGATTCTGCAACGATCGTTTATCCGATTGCTTTCCAATAAATTTTATTCGCGAGTGGAATCAAGCGAAGATCAGCTGAGCAAAGTCGACGATTAAAAGTCTTCTAAACGACGAACGATTGCCTGTTACACTGCACCTGAAAATCCGATAACGCAGTGTCACCAACGACACAATATCGACTACTCAAATTGTTTGTTCGCCCTTTATACGTTCAATATTTCTTTCAAATTATTACGATATATCTTCAATGTATTTCTTTAAAGGATCACAAAATGTTTGTATGTCACATACATATATATATATATATATATATATATATATATATATATATATATATGTATGCATGCACGTGGTAGATCAATATACTATTTAATATACTTACGTTCAGTAATTCAATTTTAAAAAATAATAACAATAATAATAATATAATTTATTTATCGTCAAGAAATAAAAATTATTTATTAAAAGGTTTGATATTTCTGGGGATTTTTTTTTTTTCTTTTTCTTTTTTTATTCTCATATATCTCGTCTATCGCGTGTCTTTTAACAGAACGTATGTCGTACATGTAAAACTTCGATCTATTAGATTTTTCTTACAAAAAAATTATCCAGTGCAATATTCTACAATATATTTATCGACAGATTATATAATAATATAATTTATATGAGATAAAATACAATAATAGAAATATCAATTATATCAATAATATATTAAAAGATGTTGATCTATTTGTTCCTTTTACATTCATATTGTTTTCAACGTGGACAACGTGGACAACAAAAAATATTTTTCTTTTGAAATTGTAAGAGAAAAAATATCGTCTTTTTTAATCTCGATCGTTAGATATTTTTCTTTCTTTTCTTTCCCTTTTCTCTCTCTCTCTCTCTCTCTCTCGTCGACGACGACGACGTATATATCCGAACGTATATTACAACATGGCGTGTCGTTATTTTCGTTTCCAAAGGATCGCAAAGATCGTAATGGTCTTAACGCGTATCACGATCCTCGTCTCGGGCTAGCAGAGAGACTTGACAGTTTATGAGTTTACACGTACGGTAAGATTCGCGATAGGGCGCGAAACCCGCTATAGGGTTCCTCTTTACCTACCCTACTACCCCTTCTACGGGTTTGTACTCTCTCCTTCTTCTTCTTCTTCTTCTTCTTCTTCTTCTTCTTCTTCTTCTCCTCTTTTCTTGCGCAACGATTTTCAGCTTGCACAATATTTCTGATTACAAATACAATTCGTAGATGTTTGCAATTGTATTTCAACGATAAACGTGAAAAAAAGTTTTCATCGTAAGCGTCGATTGTTAAATCGATATCTATCTCACGGTACTTCGAATATTTTCAATGGTTGGTTAAATAATGAAATTAAAACAATACAGTTTGAAACTTAATCGGTATCTTTTTTTTTCCTCTCTCCCTTTCTTTCTTTTTCTTTTTTTCTTTTTTTTTTTTATTTTTTTTTTTTTTTTTTTTTTTTTTTTTTTTTTTTTATCGAGTTATATCGAAATCACGAAGCTTTTATTTTTTCGTTTGAACGATATGCTATTGAAAAATATACATACATACATACATACATACATACATACATATATATATATATATATATATATATATATATATATATATATATATATATATTAAATCTCTCGAAGATTTTACAGCTGATCGTACATGAATAGGTAAATTCTTATACAGTAAAACCTGGTTTTGTGCGGTCCTTTTTTATGCGATTTTATTTTTGTGCGATTGGTTTTGTGCGATTTCATTTTTGTGCGATTTATTTTTATGCGGTATATGAATCTTAGCAACGGTAGCATCAGTTTAATGTTTTCTATCAATGTACATATATATATGTTGTGGACGAACTTTGATTACGTGGTAATATATGCAGGGATCCAGATTTCTACAAAATTGGAAACGCATTTTCTTAAAATAGATACCAATGCGGAAAGACGCTTAAAATTCCAAAAAGAGCTGAGATCATGCATGTCTCGCTATCGTAACATTTACAAGCAATTGACTTGTCGATCGTCGTCACAAAAATTGATCGCTTACTTTATGGTACCAAAAAACAAATCAATTGAAATCCTATCTTCATGAGACGAAAGAGATTTTGAACCAATTCATCACAAGAAGATACGCGTTTTGGATTACGACGAGTACCATCAAACTATTTAATGCATAATTTGAAAACTTCTCCATGTATATATACAATGAAGAATTAAATATTTTTACAATTTCATCAGGTCTAATATAATTATTTAATTTAATTGAAAGCATTCTCCCATCTATCTCATAAATCATTGATGTATTTTCTAAGTCCGACTTTTTTTTTATACGGTCCCTGTTCACCGCATAAAAAAAAAATTTTAGGTAGTATATCGTACAAAGTTATTTATTACATGTAAGAATTTATAAAATTTTCGAATATTTTTTTGTACGATTTTTTTTATGCGGTCCCTATCCACCGCACAAGAACAGCTTTTGCTGTATATATATTTCAATTCGTTTAATTATCTATTTTATTAAATGGATCTTCTATAAACTGTTAATACTTGATTAATAAATTTTTAATATGTATGTATATATATATATATACATATATATAATGTTATAGATCTCAGTATTTTAAGTATTCATACATACATACATACATACATACATACATACATGGACATTCAAACCAGAAATCTCATGAACCTATATATACCTAAATACATGGACATTGCTAAATCGAGCGTAATTTCGGTTTACGTTTGCATTGTAATATACTGGTTAACGTAAGCGTACGTTTTCAAGCAGAAAAATAACTTTTCGTACTTTTTTCACGTGAGAACAAATTTTATTGGTATAGACCAGTCAAATACAGAAATAGTAGGATAAATATACATATAATATAATAACGATGAAAAAGGAAAATGTAATACGTTATAATCGTGTCATATTTAATTAATCATTTATCAAGAAGATGCAACTTTAATTATTTTTATTTACTTCCTCGTACTTCCTTCTTCTTACTTTTTCCTTCTCTACGATCAATTTCTTCGATAAAAGGTAAATATATATATTTTCTTTTTCTTTTTTTCTCCCCTAAAAGAGAATTCTCTCTTGAAAAAGTTTCGCAGTTGAGACCCTTAGAAATATATCTACATCGATAAAATATAACCAGTTCGTCAGCATCTTTTTCCTTCTCTCTCTCTCTCTTTCTCTCTCTCTCTCTCTCTCTCTCTCTCTCTCTCTCGTACTCACCTTATCGATAGTCAAAGGTGTATCAGCCCATTGGATCGCGTTGTTTGTTTGGCGTGAAGTTTATCGGTTCTTCGACGATTTCTCAAAGTTGGTCGAGCTAGTTTCCCAAGCTCCTTCCTCCTCCTCTTTTCTTCTTCTTCTCCCTTTCTCTCTCTCTCTCTCTCTCTCTCTCTCTCTCTCTCTCTCTCTCTCTTTCACATCCACAGATTCCCTCCTTACGGAATTCCTTTGGGAACTTTCCGATATTCATATCTGCCTGCTACTACATCAAAAATTCCAAGCTCGCCCATACCTACCATCCTCAGAGTTCTCCTCCCTCAGTTATAAAGGATTCGCAGCCACTTACAATATCCTCGGCCCTCCTCTTTCAAAGGAGACCGACACACATTCGCTCTCTCTCTCTCTCTCTCTCTCTTTCTTCTTTACTTCTCCTTATTCCCCTCGTCTATCTTTTTACTCTTTACTTCTCCCCTTTTCCTCTATCGGATCGAACACAACCGCCCCGTTCATCGTCATCGACGATCGAAAGCATCTATATATCTTTCTCCCTTTCTCTCTCCCTCTCTCTCTCTCTCTCTCTCTCTCTCTCTCTATCTCTTTCTTTCTTTCATACTCACGTTTTTCCTCATCCTTCACTGTTACTCTTCGCGATCTGGATTAACGAGCCAACCCTTTTTCTAACTTCCCTTTCTCCCTTTTCTTCAGTACTCGCCAGAGGCTGCTGTTGAAAGGAGAGAGAGAGAGAGAGAGAGAGAGAGAGAGAGAGGTCCGAGGTTGGGCCATCCGGCCCGTTCGTGATCAGCCTTGAAACGACTTACTATAGTTCCATCTTATATATACCTATCGACCAATCGTATCTATTCAGGGGAACAAGTCGATGTTCTTTCGCTTTACTCCCTTCCCTCCACCTCAATTCCGTCTCCCACCGTTCTCTTTTAACTTAGTTCGATTAGTTCTAACGAAATCAACGATTTAGCGAATCTTTACAATTTCAACGTGTATACTCGCGATCGTTCTATGTTTAGTCTATGTTCCTTTTAGACACATAGAGACATACATATATATATATATATATACAGATGTAAATACAAGGTACATATATGACTAGTTTCTTAATTAATGGTCCACGTAGATAATTCGTATCACGGATTAATTCGATTCGAAGTGTCTACTAATTATCTGTAGAGTCTTGTTGCGTGCTAGTCATCGGATCGAAATTCTAGAGATATGTGTAAGTGTTAGTGTGTGTTTATGTGTGTGAGAGAGAAAGGTAGATATATATATATACACATATATATATATATATATATATATAGAGAGAGAGAGAGAGAGAGAGAGAGAGAAATGGAAAGAGAACGACATGGGTATTACCTCTCTCCCTCTCTCTCTTTCCCTCTCATTCACTAGTACGTGAAGTGTATGTGAGAGAGAGTAAGAGAGAGTAAGAGAGAGAGAGAGAGAGTCTCGCGAACTCGTTAAGCACGAACGACCGATCGAAGTCTGGAAACGGGTTGCGGTGTAAACGTCACGTTTCAGAGGCCGTCTACAATGGCTCATTAAATTGAATAATCATCGAGGTCATATCCGAGGCCACAGGTAGCGGGAATTGCAGTTAACCTCGAGAATTACGATTTTATAGAATATATAGCATCCAAAGTACGTATACCTTAATATATATATATATATGTGTGTGTGTGTGTGTGTGTAGGTGTATTAGTTTTATTTATTTTATTTAATTTCTATTTTATTTGATCATTGTCTTATATATTAATTTGTTACAGGTATCACGTATATATTTAATTGTATATAAATACATTGAGCGAAAAAGATTTTTATAAAATAATGTATTATTAACGTGGTCTTGTTATTATTGCAATCCAATAATTACTAATTTTCCTAACAAGGGAAACACAAACAACTCGGTAAATAACGAAAATCGAACGCGTCCGGTGCATTATAATGATTTGTTCGTTCGTGTACGTCTACTTCCGGCGTATCGCGCAGGGCAATGCGAAATTTCTGATTTACAACAGTTCGTTAGATTAAATAATCACCAATGTTCCCCATATGTATGCCATATTTATGTATGTCGTGTTTATGTATGCACGTATGTACATCCGTATCTACGTATATACAAATATATATATATATATTTATATTTATATATATATATATATATATATATATATATATATATGTACAAATATCGAGAGAATGGCAAAAGCTGCGATTTACTTTATTACCTTAAAAGGGTAATCGCATAAATTAGATATCGATATGTTCATTATTGTCCTTTGAATATAATCTAATAATTCAATGGATATATGATGTAACGATATGTAATAGAAGGATAGAAATTGATTAGGATTTAATATTTAATGATAATAATAATTATAATAAAGAAAAAAAAAAAAGAAAAAAAAAAAAAGAAAAGAAAAGAATAAAAAAAAAAAAAAAAGAATAAGAAGAATTAAATAAGGATTTACAGTAATTGTCTCTTTATTCGACTACGCATAATGTATATACATATATAGGTATATACATATACATATATACACACACACATACACACCCACGCCCACACACACACACACACACACACACACACACACACACATATATATATATATATATAAGCGTAAGAGAGTATCCTCATACATTTGATATTCGTTTTAATTCATGTACGTTTGTATGTACGTTAAATGTACTGTCCATTTTGTTTGTGGTTTACGTTTGTATATGTGTATATAATACATGTACATACATGTTATATACATATATATATATATATACACACACACATATATATATATGTATATATATATACCTCTCTGATCTCGTGGCCACATTACGGCATAAATCGGAAAATTCGCTTCTGGTACAAGTTTTATTTCGTTTTTCATAAATGATATTACATGAGATCGTGTATGTTTGCGGTAGAAGTGATGATTTCGTGATAATAGGTGCTGATGGAGGGGGAAGTATAGAAGGATAATGGGGGGTGGTGGTGGTGGTGGTGGTGTTGACGGGAGGGAGGGAGGGAGGAAAGGAGAACAATAATTAATTACACCGACGCATAAGCATTCGTATGATTAATCGTATGTATATCGTTATGCAACATATGTACGTGCGTGATTATTATACAGTGTGCAATGCGCCGTCATTAATTTATTATATTATCTTCTTCTTCGAAGAACGAAGAGACGATTTTTTTCTTTCGCTTTGTTTACTCTTTTCTTTCCTTTTGTTTATTTCTCTTTTAACCCATTTCGTTTACCGGAGAAAAGATTTCTTTTTTTTATATATATATTTAGTTTATCTTATGCCACATATACACAACGTAATGAATTATAACAAAAGGGATTAATTTATCGATCGTGTCTTCCTTTCTTTTCCTCGTCGCACTTATCACTTTAACTCGCGTGAGCGTTTGAAAAAAAAAATAAAAAAAAAAAAAAAAAAAAAAAAAAAAAATCCTATGACACTTTTTATCGCTTACTTTCCTTCGTAGATAGTCCGTTTTTTTTTCTTTTCTTTTTTTTTTTTTTTTTTTTTTTTTAATTAATTCTGTCTCTCTTTATGCTTTTCTCTCTCTCTCTCTCTCTCTCTCTCTCTCTTTCTTTTCTTTTCTTTTCTTTTTTACGATCTTGTCCGCGACAGCACATTAATATCAATTAATCACATATTATTTTCTTCCTTTTTCTATCTTTGACGATATGCCTAACACATCATAACGATTCAATAATATTTATTTACGTAACAAATGAAAAAAAAAAAAAAAAAAAAAAAAAAAAAACAAAAAAAAAAGAAGAAAAAAGAAGGAAGAAAGAAAGAAAACTTCGCTACGTCAAAAAACTCCGGATATATTAAAATTCCTTTTGCTCTTTCTTATTTTTATTTTCGTTCTTTTCTTGTTTTCTTTTTTTCTTTTGTTTCTTCTTTTTTTTTTTTTGTTTCCCCCTCCCCTTATCCTTTATCCTTCATTCTCACGATATGCGTTAGAGATTTGAATAATCCTTCGCGTCAGGATCTTCGTAAGAAGGATTAAAAACTTTTCGTTTCCCCTTTGGCGACTGAAAATTATACAATTATATTAAGAGGAAGTGAACATCCGTTTCAAAAATTATTCGCGAAAGAACTAAAGTTTTAATCACTTTTCCTAACGGATTACGTTTCTTCGACTCCTCTTACTTTCTCTCTCTCTCTCTTTCTTTTTTCTCCTTTTCTTTTTTTTTTTTTTTGTAGATTTTTTATTTGTCTATGTATAATAAATTATATACACGTCTATGTCATTTCACGAAGTATATATTTATTTATATATACACACACATATATATATATATATATGTACATACACATACACGTATATATATATATATGTGTATATATTTATATATATCATATTTTTTATATATACTACGCACGTGCGTTCGTACGAATTAATTTCGTAGCTTCGAAGCAACATTTTCCTTTCATTTGGGATTAGTTTCGATTTTATTTTCCTTTTTTTTCCTTTTTTTTTTATTTCCTTCAATGATCATCTGCGCATTGTATATGATATATGAATTTATTTATTTATTTATTTATTTATTTATTTATATTTTTTGTTCGTTTGTTCTCATTTTATTTTTCTCCCCTCTTTTGTTTGCATTCTTAATTATTAAACAGTCATACATTGGTCTTATTACGAAACGAAGCGGACGCGTTTACTTCGGTAAATATATTTTGTTACATTTTGCAATATGTGTAACTGTGTGAAGAGCTGTCCTTTTTTTGCACATTATATATATATATATATATATATATATATATATATATAATATATTTATATACACGATATTTATATATACGATCGCATCACAAAGTTTCTCGTACTTTTTCATATCTTACGTTCCGCGATGTACCATAATAGTCATATCCTAATCAAGTAATTTTTCCTTTTTTTTTGCTTCGTTATGGTGTCTCTCCTTTGTCCTTTTATTTATTTATTTATTTATTTATTCTCGACGAGTATTAATAAACGATCGAAGCCATAATAATTAACGTAGAGACGTTCGCGAATGAAATTTCATGGTAAATCGTTCCTCATTCATTATGACACCTTCGATGTTTGTAATTTTGTTTGCGAAAAAAAGGCCGATTTAGGTATTTCTTGGGATTTAATTATCTTTTTTTTTTCTTCTATTTTTCTCCTTCTTTCTCTTTTCGTCGGTCTTTCACTTTATACGTTAGATGTATACGCGTTTGATTCATTTTTACCACAGCATAATAATGCAGTATACATATTTTTTTTTCACATAAAATATGACATATATATATATATATATAGTATAGTATAGTATAGTATATGTATATCATATTTTGTCACACGATCAATATTTTTTTTTCTGTTTTTCTTTTTTTCTTCTTCTTTTTTTTTTTTTTTTTTAATTAGTTATATACGATATCATTATACAATATACCTCCTCTTGCCATTTTTATAGTCATTTTAATATAACTCTCGCGCGAACAATACCTATGATCAACAATTCGTTAACTCTTTGATAATTAATTAACCTTTTTATACCTTTTTATACAATCTACAAGACGAACTTTCTTTCTTTCTTCCTTCCTTCATTTCTTTTTTGTTTTGTTTTGTTTGTTTTTAAATTCTTCGTACTCACACATTTCCTTTTTATCTTTTTTCTATCTGTAGATTTATACAAGTCGATTGATCATGAAAGTGATCACTAAAAATAATCTATTAATTATTAAATATTAAAGATACAATATCGCACACATTATCTAAATATAAAATATTAATTTTTCATTATGGAATATAAGTAAACTTTTAAATAATTCAAAGAGATTTCGAATCTGTGAATAATTAAAACAAAAAAAAAAAAAAAAAAGAAAAAAAGGAACGCCGCTCCCAAAAAAAAAAAAAAACCAAAGAACGATAAAATATATGACTTAGGTTACATCACTTTCATAATCATTGGTTTACATATATACATACATATATATGTATCTGTGAGAGTATAAAGTATCGATAAACCAGGATGCCGCGATAACGTTTCCACAAATTTATAACAAAATATTAGCTCATAAGCTTGTTTCATAGTTCCATTGTTAATACATGACCATTTCCAAAGTAATTTCTCATTGATGAGTTTAACGATCATCTATCGACTCTTAAATCCTCTCTCTCTCTCTCTCTCTCTCTCTCTTTCATCACGAGAATCCATTCATACGTTCGACGTTCATTCCGTCTGTTATATTCGGCTATGCTTTCGTTATGGTTCTCAATTCATTTGAAAGCAATGCGTTTCGCGATTTTATCGACGAAACGACTTGTACGTATTTGAAATATTGATCATCATGTATCCGATAACGTGAATAATATCGATCGTTTTAATTAGATGTATATTCGTTTATTTAACAATCACCAACTTCAATCTATGAATTACGATATATAATAATAATAATACTTTAACGTAACAATTTATAATCCAACAATTTATAATAATACAAGATTTGTTTGATAATCATCGGACGAACAATCGTTACAAATAATACCCGTTACAATTAATAATTATTCAATTATTATTTAAACTGATAATGGATAATATTCACGTTCAAAAGAAAAAAATTCTTACCGAACGAAAGACGTAAAGTCGTAAGCGTTAAATGATTTTTTATTTTGATTACATTATTGTAATCCATATTCAGATGATCTTAATCGTCATTTGTCATTGCATCCCTGTTATCATATTTTTCATATTATTATTATTATTATTATTATTATTATTATTATTATTATTATTATTATTATTATTATTATTTTTCTTTCTTTCTTTTTTGTTTGTGGATTTTTTTTTCTCCTCTGTTAACGTCGATGATTGCACAGTAGGTACACGCATACATACACCCACG
>NC_062204.1:3263360-3275860 GCF_912470025.1 Vespa velutina | reverse complement strand
AAAAAGAAAAGAAGAAGAAGAAGAAATAGAAAATAAAAGAAAAAGCTTACGATATTTTTTATAATACGAGAGGACTGACATATTTTTTATATCATACACTTCTTTTCTCATTTCTTTTTCTTTCTTTCTTTCTTTCCTCTTGTCTCTAATAAGATTAAAAAAATGGCAAAAAAGAAAAAGGAAAAAAAAAAAAAAAAAAAAGACAATTAAAGAAAAGAGACGAATAATTGGAACGACGTTGTCAAAGCGTGATAAATTTTTAATGACAAATAATATTATTTTCCTTTTTATTTATTTATTTATTGATTTCTTTTTCTATTCGAATGTCTTTATCTCCTTCCTTTTTTCGTTTCCTTCATTTCTCGAGAAACAATAACATTAATTGAAATATAATTTAACATCAAGCTAAACTATATGAAACAAAATCAATCGTAATATTTCAATATAATATTACACGGTGTAATATAATTTAATAATAATAATAATAATATCATCGATATTAATAATTGTCAGATAAAATTATACATTTAATTATTATTATTATCAGTATTATTATTATCATAATTATTATTATTATTATTATTATTATTATTATTATTATTATTATTACTCTATCGATATAATTTCATTCACCTAGTATATTAAAAGATCGACGAACACAAGGATCGATAAGGAACGTAACCCGTTAGTAATTCGAGGCACTACTTGGAACGATACTTTTTGATAGGAAAAGAAATGTCTTACCGTAAAAAAAAAAAAAAAAGGCTGGAGGAAGAGGAAATAGGAGGAGGAGGTGGAGGTGGAGATGGAGAAGTAGAGGGGGAAAGGGTGAGTACAGTTTTCCCTCGTCTCGTTTATACTTTCTCTCTTTCTTTCTTTCTCTCTCTCTCTCTCTCTCTCTCTCTCTCTCTCTCTCTTTCTCTTTCTCTTTTTCTCGTAAGAATTTATCTTAAAGTACCACGAAATTGTGCTCGACTTCAGGAACAGAGAGCCGCCGCCGTCGGCAAACTCGGTCCCGCGGTTCATTTCGAGGGGCGCACGTAGTAAAACAATCAATCCGGGCCCGGGCTATGTTCTACGCTTCGTTTCCTCCCGCGAGAAATTTTTCCACTTTTATGTGAAAATAAAACTGCTATCCGCAGCGGGCGTAAGCCCGACGAGCGTTATTTTTCCATCGAGACACTCTAGCGTTACCTTCGACCTTATCTTTTCTTTTCTTTTCTTTTTCTTTTCTATTCTATTCTTTTTCTAATTCTTTTTTTTTCTCTCTCTCTCTTCTTCTTCTTCTTCTTTTCTCTTTCTCTTCATTCATTTTTCTTATCCTTATTTTAACACCATCCGTCATTCCATACTCCCTTATCCACTTACGTTTTAATTCGACATTTTCCTTTTTTTTTTTTTCTTCCTTCTTGTTTTTCTATCTATCTATCTATCTATCTATCTATCTATCTATCTATCTATATATCTACCTATCTATCTTTTCGTTTCGTTTCGTTTTAATCTTATTTTTTTCTTTCCTTTTTTTCTTATTTTTTTATTTCTTTTTTTTTTTTTTCTCCCCCAATTTACATCGTCAGATAATCAATTCAACGTTTAAATTCGAGAAAAGGGTATATGTAAATTTTATTATAAATCTCCGATAGAACGAGAGAGAGAGAGAGAGAGAGACGAGGAGGGAGAGGAGTTTAATAATTTATTTTCTTCGGATATAATATATTTGCTTTTAATTATGAAAATTAAAATTGTGGATTTTTATAGAGAGTTAACGTACCTGACCGATGAAGAGACCCCCGATTTGGTCGTTTCTTCATTCTAGCCTGAGAAAAAAAATAGGATTAGTAACATCGAGAACTCAATAAAATCAATCGATTTACCTTGAATATTAATCACGACGACTTTTCTTTTGGATTTAATTTCTAATATAATAAAAACGGATTACATTCGGAGGAGGAGATTATGATTATGATTTTAAATAATGAATGGGCTTCGATAATGAATGAAACAACGATTAAGTTACAAATAAAGAATACAAATTATTGGTAGATGAAACATTGATAACGAGAGAGATGGATAGGCAGATAGAAAGAGAGAAAGAGACAGAGAAATAGTGACAATATTGATAAAATATTTAATTCACACACGACCGCGATTTAATCGACTTTTCTCTCTCTCTCTCTCTCTCTCTCTCTCTCCCACCAGATATAATATCAATTTAATTGAATATGAATATCAATAAAGTCTGCGGTAATTTCTTCGTAATTTCATAATCGCGATGAGATAAATAAGTGATCGAATCGTTCGATAATCATTACTAAATAAAAAGAAAGAAAGAAAAGAAGGAAAAAGAGAGAGAGGGAGAGAGAGAGAGAGAGAGAGAGAGAAAATAAAAGAAAAAGAAAGGAAAAAAGTTCGTGATTTCTCGGAGATTATAAACGATCGAACGTCGTCGTCTATCGAAGTAATTGTCACACATATACACATACGCACATGCACGCACATACACGCACACACATATGCACGCATGCACTCACACGAACGCACACACACAAACACGCGCGCGCGCGCGCACGCACACACACACACACATGCACACACACACTAACACATAGGACACGCACAAGAGTTCATCGTTTAATTCGGATTAAAAATATGACCGAATTAACTCTAATCTATAATCCTTGTACACCCCTTATATGATTGATATTCGATTTATGTCGTTAAACGGCAAACAGTCGATTTGTTGCGATATGAAGGAAGATCCAAAAGAATATGAAACTGCATCTTTCGGTAAGCGTTGAGGTAGACGAGGCAGAATCATCTCCTCCGATGGCGGACGGGTCGGAGGTTGAGCCAGCTTCCCTAAGCGAGCCCTGATAAATCCGATTCAGGCTATGATCCCTTGGGTTCATGAACTCGTTCATATCCTCCTCCCCTCCACGACGATCGCCAATTTTTTTCGTATGTTTCGGAAGTTCCATATCTGTCAATTGCGAGGAGAGAGAAAACAAAGAAACAAAAAAACAAAAAAAAAAAAAGAAGAAACAAAAAAGAAACAGGAAAGGAAAAAAGAAAATGTTTAGTCACATTAATATTATTATTATTATTATTATTATTATTGTTATTGCGTGGGAGTATAAACGTTAGATCAGAGAAAACGTACGTGATAATATAACATATTTAATGAAACGATAGATAAAGAGATGAAGATAAAGATAGATAGATAAATAGATAGAGAGAGAGAGAGAATGTGTATGTCTGTGTGTGTGTGTGTGTATGTGGGGGCATATAAAAGAGAGAAAGAAGATAGGTTACTGCTTGTTAGACAGTAAGTCGTCCGTGAATACTCGAATATTATTTTTTCCGCTGGTGAGCTTGTTCACACAAAACACAAATGCCAAATGCACGTTTTATGTGCCGCTTCACCGCACACACACACACACACACCACACACACACACAGACACACACACACATACGAACGGAAGAGTCGGAATTCCTCTTTGACAAGGAATCCCGATTCAATTTATCGTGTAGCTTTACGTATTTTCTTTCTCTCTCTCTCTCTCTCTCTCTCTCTCTCTCTCTCTCTCTCGTTCTCTTTCTATCTATCTATCTATTTCATTCTTTTCGTATATGTCCACGTAAATCGTTACTATGCGTGCAGGCATGCATATATGTGTATGTATGTGTGTGTGTATGTCTATGCATGTGTAAAAGAGAAAGAGAAAGAGGGAGAAAGAAAATAAAAGAATAAGAGAAAGAGAAATAGATAGATAGATAGATAGATAGATAGAGAGAGAGAGAGAAAGAGAGAGAGAGAGAGAGACAGAGAAAGAGAGAGAGAGAGAGAGAGAGACGATGAAACACGAAAGTGGAATACGTCGAAAGGATAACCCCGAGAATATCCGAGTTATAGGTGGGGGAAGTGCTAAGAGAAAACGTGCGCGGCAGCTCGTCGAAATAGCAGTTTAGCACTGATAACACTTGGCGGACTTTTATCGATCATGTCTGGCAACAGATGGCTCAGCCAATTCCCCCTATAGCGGCGCGCCGCACGAGCCTTTCCTGATTTTCTCCGGGCAGTCTGATAAACGATAACTAATACGAAGGAAACTGTTGTTTTACACCAAGAAGGTATAAACTGATAGTGAGGAGGACGAGGATGTTAGGTGGGAGAGGGCGAGAGAAGGAGCAAGAAAAAAGGGTGGACATAGGAGAGAGAGAGAGAGAGAGAGAGAGAGAGAGAAAGTTGCTACGTAGATATTATTTCGTAGACTTCTAATCTTTGACGTGACGCTACTTTCTATTAGAAAAATCATATTTTTATTTTTTTATTTCTTTCTACTTTCCTTTTTTTATCGTTTACAAATTCTCTCCCCCCCCCTCTCTCTATATATATATATATATAAAGATGATTGGCTATTCAGGTTATTTCATATAAAATAATATTCTTTATCTACATATATAAGATATTCTTCCGTATGAAATATATGAGAGAGAAAGATATTAAACGTCATACATTTTTTGCCCGCCTCTTTTTGTTCTTTCTCGTTTTCTTTTTCTTTTCTTCCTTCACCTCCCACCTCCCGCCCCCTCTTGACCAAGTATATCAAAATTATTTAATAATATATAACGGTATTACACATATATTGCGTATTATATTGTATATTTGATAGAAAATGAATAAAAAAAAAAAAAAAGAGGAAAGGAAAAAAAACAAAAGAAAATAATTAGAAAGAAACGTAATACAAAAAGTTGAAGAATTCAATTCGATTGGAATACCCCTATATAACTCGTTTCATCCCTTTTCCCCTTCATCCGTTGCCTTTTAAACCTTTTAATCTCACTTTAGTTTAGCTCATCGCGTGACTCCAAAACTATTCCACTTTTCACTCTTCGATAACGTATCATTCTGTGTCTATGTCTCTATGTTTGCGTGCGCGTTTGTGTTTGTATGTGTGTGTTGTATACGTGTGTATGCGTATGTATGTGTATGTGCCTTTTCCCTTCCATATTTTGTTCTGTGCTTTTTTGTTCTTTTCATTTTATTCCTTTTTTATGTTTTTTTTTTTATTTTTTATTTTTTAGTTTCATTTCGCTTGCCCCTCTCCCGTGTAAAATAATCTCGACGAAGCATGCGTACGCACATACATATATACATATATAATATATATATATATATATATATATACATATATGTATATATATAAATATATACATAAATATATATATATATCTCCCTACGAATCGTTTCGATTGTAACCCCGATAAACCTGTTGCAACGAGACTCGTTCAATTTCTATGTAACTTGTACGTTCAGGATTATATTATTCGAAATAAAACATAGCCGAGAGAAGGTTGTTATATTTTTCAGGTGGTATTACTTTCACGTTAAATCTATGCAATGTAAATTTATATATATATATATATATATATATATATATATATATATATATATCGATCTCTTTTTCTCTTTCTCTCTCTCTTTCTCTCTCTAGTACTTTTCTAGAAATTTTTCGTCTTTGTCCGTTACTACGTTAAAATAGAAAGGAACAGAGAATGGGAGGAAACGAGAA
Organism: Vespa velutina; assembly: GCF_912470025.1. Classification (NCBI taxonomy): domain Eukaryota; kingdom Metazoa; phylum Arthropoda; class Insecta; order Hymenoptera; family Vespidae; genus Vespa; species Vespa velutina. Next base: position 3,270,285 of record NC_062204.1, on the reverse strand, counting down.
AAATGGATTATTAAATTTTATTTTAAATAATCAATGATTGTGTGGATTTAAAATAATATACGATACGAGTTTCTTTGTCTTTTCTATATATTCATCTCTCTCTTTCTCTCTCTCTCTTTCTCTCTCTCTCTCTTATACTTTTACTAAACATTTTTCGTCTTTGAAAATCAAAATAAAAAATATATATATATATATATGAATTTATAATATATTTATAATATACTCTACATATATATATATTTATTATATATATATATATATATAGAAAGAGAGAGAAAAAGAGATTGATAATGCATCCAGTTTTATCTCCATCTTCTTCTTATACGCTTTATACGTTCACATTTTTCGTCTTTCTACAATACCTATGTTAAAACGAAAGGAAGAGAAAGAGAATGATATATATATATATATATATATATATATATATATATATATATATATATAAACCCGATCGAAGTACTTGATTAAAGACTCCAAATGGACAGATAAATTGTGCTCTCTTTGCTGATAAGCCAATCGGTAGATCAATCTTTTAACTAGCTATCCGTTACTACCTATCTTTTACGAGCTAGTTAACTTCCTTTTCTTTTTTCTTTCTTTTTTCCTTCTTCTTTCTATATTAAAATTACTTAAAAAAAAATTGTCTTCTTTGAAAACTCTTTCTCCTTCCTTCTTTTTTTATTTCTTTTTTATTTTTTTTAATTTTTAAGATTCACGTAAAACTATTGTCACGTGGACAGATCCTTCTCTCTCTCCCTTTCTCTCTCTCTCTCTCTCTCTCTCTCTCTCTTTATATATATATATATATATATATATATATATATATACGTCTTTGTATAGAAAAAGGAATATAAGATGGGGTAGCAGAGGAGGGTGTAAGGGGAGTTAGAAGAAAAGGTGCTTAAAGTGTTTCACGTTTCGACACGTAGTAAGAAACTCTCAAACTCTCTCTCTCTCTCTCTCTCTCTCTCTCTCTCTCTCTCTCTCTCTCTCTCTTTCTCTCTTTCTCTTTGCCTGAAAACTTTACGACGTGTTTTTACCGTTATCAAGGTATTACCCGTGAAAACTCACCGTAAAGTCGGATGTTACCCTCGGCGTCTCCGATAGAGTTTTTCGAGATACACTTGTAACCACCGAGATCTTGCTTTTGAAGATTCATGATAACTAGTTTCATATGCACGCTATAAGCAGATGTCTTCGTCTCCGACATTGAATATTTGCTGTTACTGATGATCATTTCACCTGGACAAAAAGTCAAAAGAAACAAGAAAAAATTAAGAAAGAAAAACGAACGAATGAACAAACAAGCAAATAAAAAGAAAAGAAAGATAGGAACGACAAAAAAAAAAAAGAAAGAAAGAAAGAAATAGAAAATATTTCAATATCAGCGAGTGATGAAACTTTTTCTTAAATATTATACATATATATATATATATACATATACACATACATATCTAATAATATAATTAAATTTTCATAATTATTGTCACTAAATATCACTATACAAGAAAATATGATATCCGATTTATTGATTTTCATATGAAATTCATTAACGCCTTATAGTTATTATCACTTTATGATCAAATTAAAAAATCTGATAGCTAAAAATACTTAATTATAAAACTTGAATTATATTATATCCAATAATAGATATGATTACTTTTATCTTTGTCGATTATTAGTTTACTTTTTTTTTTTTTTTTTTATTATCGTCATACCGTCGTTCGTACGATGAAAAGAAGAAGAAGAAGGAAGAAAAAGAAAAAAGAAAAAAAAAAAAAAAAAAAAAGAAAAAAAAAGAAAGAAAAAGAAATTCGTCGTCGTTACTAGATTTCGTAGTAATTAATTTTTTTTTTTTTTTTCCTTTACTTTCCTCCTAAATTAAGTACACAGTCAATTTTGTTATAGCGATGAGTCAACGTTATAGCGAAACCTATGTGATACAACGTGGCATAATTATAATTTTTTTTTTCTTTCTCTTTTTTCCTTCACTTCGTTCCTTTTGTCTCTCCTCTCCCCCTCTCTCACTCTCTCTTTCTCTCTCTATACACATACATATATATATATATATATATATATATATATATATATATATCTAGGTGGTTGGTTTTAGTAATTCGTTATTGCGATACATTGGAAGTTTACTCGCCAGTTAACGAAGACAAGGATACGGATAACCAGTGGGCCCTTACCCGATTCGCGAGTCCAATAATTAATGGCTTTGGGTGATGCTTCTACGTGGCAGACCAGCGTGACGTTAGTTCCAGTTGGAGCTCCAACAAGTTGGTTCGGTACTTGAACCATCGGATGAACTGCAATTTATCACGATGTCACATATTACGATGTGTGTGTGGTAGGGGGTTGGGGGTGGGGGGTATATCCTTTCCTTTCTTCCTTCCTCTCTCTCTCTCTCTCTCTCTCTCTCTCTCTTATTGTCTATCTTTGTCTCTTTTTCTCTCTCACTCGTTCGTTCTGTGTAAATTCTACTTCAAAAAGGCTAACAATGAATAACAGGTTTTCTCTCTTCAAACACACTTTACGTCTTTTATTCTCTTATATTATTCTTCCACTATTTTTTTTTCTCTTTTCCTTGTGATACTGCGATTGTCGTGTTATTAAAAAAATAAAAAATAATTACAAATATTTCGATGATAATTCTCTTTTTCTTTCTTCCTCTCCCTCTCCTAGGCCCTCCTCTCTCTCTCTCTCTCTCTCTCTCTCTCTCCTTTTCAATGTTATTTTTTTTTTAGTAAGGGGATTCATGTGAATCCAAAGTTCTTAGTTTGATAGTTTTAAAAATCAATTACTTTCCTTTTTCGAGACATTCTTTTTTTTTTTTTTTTTTTCTTTTTCTTAGATTCGTACTTAACCTTAGTAATTTTGTGATACGAGGAAGGAACAAAGAGAGAAACAAAAAAAGATAAGGAAAAAGAAAAAACAAAAAAGGAATTGATAGTAAAACATAATATCTCAAATTAGATTGTTAAAACTTTATCTAAAATACCATTTGTTTCATGTGTGGGTTACGATGAAATATATTTTTCTAGAAGAAAATATACCGACCGGTTGGTGGTGGGGAGGGGAGGGGGTGGGGGACACAAGTAAGGTTTCTCCGCATTCAACGATATTGCGAAACGACGAAAGACTTAAGCATAACTAGATTCTTATGTAATATATTATACATACATACGTATATATATATATATATACACATAAATATGCATTTCTATATTCCTACTGTAGGAATACTTAACTCCCCCAACTGTATATTTTTGAATCATTATATTACAAGGAACTTACTATCTCTTTCTCTCTCTCTCTCTCTCTCTCTCTCTCTTTCTCTTTCTCCTTTTCTCTTTTCTTTTCCCTCTCTCTTCTTTCTTTCTCTCTCTCTCTCTCTCTCTCTTTCTCTCTTTCTCTCTGGGAGAAAAAAAGAAAGAAAGAGAGTTTTTGTTACTCATTAACCATCGGGACGAAGAGCTTTCACGTTAATGAAATGCCGACAAGCCTTGACAGTCTAGCATTTAGTATGAACGAGTAATACAAGTCCCTAGATGTACGTTCTTCCTTTCGAATATCGTAAACGGCTCACGAAAAGCTGCTTAGGTTTTAACATCCTTTCGTTGGACGTTCCTTTTGACCGAAACTCGACTCCCGGTTTGCATCTTCCAACGTGAGAGAGCATTGTAATGCTCTTTTGGTTCAGAAAGGCCGCTTAACCTCTCTCTCTCTCTCTCTCTCTCTCTCTCTCTCTCTCTCTCTTTCTCTTTCTCTCTCTCTCTCTCTCTCTTTCTATCTCTCAACGTTCTCGCACTTTCCTTTCCTATGAAAATGTTTATTAATTTCATTCGCCATTTCCTAGCTTTGATAATATATACGATCCTTTTCGGTTACACCGAATTCGTTCCCTTATTTTACTTTTCTTGTTTCTCTATAATGTCATATAGCGTTTATATATCTTTCCTCTTTTGATATATCACGTAATCATATATGTATACATTATAAAATATATACAATGATTGAAAAGAAAGGCGTCCATTAGGATTATTACGAAATCTAATGATTTTTTTTTTTTTCTTTTTTTTTTTTTCTTCGAACAATACCGAGACTGATCGGAATACGTTTTATTATTTTTTTAGTTACACTATCTTTCGTACGAAGTTCGTAATAAGGTTTTAGTTCATTAATTGTTCAAAATATTCTGAAGTATATATTCAGAGATAACATCGTTATATTCTGAAGTATAACGATGTTATCTCTCTTTAAGTAATCAATGATAATTGTATGTTATAATATAATTGAAATTAATAAATCATTTAAAATAAATAAAAAAAGTATTTGTTTCTTTCTCTCTCTCTCTCTCTCTCTCTCTCTCTCTCTCTCTGTCTCTCTCTTTTTCTCTTTCTTTAATTTTCTTTTTTTAAAATTGTATACAATATATATTTAATATACGATAATAATCAAAATTTTATAATATAAGATATAATGATATATGATTGAAATGATTAATATAATTACGTTGAATAAAATAAAATTTTCATTATAGAAGATGAAAATAATTTATCGAATAATTCATTAGCATTAGATAGATATTACTGACCAACCTAGATAACATTTTAGTAGTGCTTTCGATACAATGAAAATTGCGCTATTCTCTCTCTCTCTCTCTCTCCCTCTTTCCCTCTCTCTCTCTTTCTCTCTCGAAAATGTTTCTATTTAGGTATTAAACGCGTTCGCCATTGCGGTCGTCCATCGAAAAACAATCCATTCTCGGGGAATACTCGTGATTACACGAGGGCGTTAAATTCACTCGCATAGATCGTACGAGTACGAAATTAATTGACAAATTCTCGAAATTGCACGAAAAATATTTCCGAATAATCGAAGGATAAAATTAACCTTTGATTCTTTTTTTTCCCTTTTTTTTTTTTTTTTTTTTTTTTTTGTTTGATATCATCGGCACTCGCAAATCGGACGATTTACGTTTTTTTTTTATTATTATTTTTTTTTTATTTCGAAAATCCCTTTTCACATAAAAAAAAATTCGTTTAGCACAGTTAGGTACAGTTTTTTTTTTTTTTAGGATTATACGGACTAATTATAAAAGAGAGAGAGAGAGAGAGAAAAGAGAGAGAAAGAGAGAGAAAGGAAAGTGGCAAATTTTCTTCTCGACACTTTCACAGAGCTTTGTACTTATCGTTATTAAAAGATAACATTACTCTAATATGTATGTGTGTGTGTGTGCGTGTGTGCGTGCGTATATGTGTTACAACTTGTAATAGTCTCCCCTTAGCAATAAAGATCATGCCAGTGATACTACGAGCGAAATTTGAGCCGGATATTACATAGGTGGTAGGTAATAGAAAATTAAGATGATACTACGAGATAAGAAGGAAAAGACGTGCTTTACCAGAGAGAATATCGCTACTTTTTCCTCGATTTCTCATCCGGATTCTAGAAAGGACACAAAATTTCACGAGGATTTTATCAAATTAAATAACCCCAAGTTACTCGACAATTTTCTTTTTATATATATTATATATATATAAATATATATATATATACGTGTGTGTGCGCGCGTGTGTGTATGTATATATATATATATATATATAGTATATAGAAAAAGAATGAGCCAAAAATTTATAGATGATATATAACAATCAATTACTCATTTTCGAGATTTTATAAATTAATATATTATTTGGATTATAAAATAATAAATTTTTGACTTTGCTCTCTGCAATATATGTGTATATATATGTATGCACATGCGCGCGCGTGTGTGTGTGTGTATATGTGTGCGTACGTACTTACTGCATATATTTACGTGTATTTAGACTTGCATTATTTTTTGTATATTTCTTTATTTTGTCTTTTTTCCTTTCCTTTCCTATCTAATTTCTCTTTTCTTTTCTTTTCTTTTCTTTTCTTTTCTTTTCCTTTCTTCTTTTTTCTTTTCTCTTCACGTTTTTATTTCTTCTGATCTCGAATTCAAAGAAGTCGAAGGTAGACAGAGTGGTCGGCTTCGTGCGTCGATTTAATCGAAATCGCTTTTGGTTTTAACGAGCGAACGTAAGCCACGAGAAAGAATGGAACGATAGCCGTGCTGTTAAGAAGAAGAAAAAAAAAAAAAGAAAAAAAGAAAGAAGGAACGAAAGTAAGAAAGAAAAAGAAAGGAGGGATGAAAAAAATTACAACAAAAAAGATAAAAAAAGAAGAAGAAGAAGAAGAAAAAACAGAAAACAAGAAGAAAAATAGAACGAACGTTTTTACGAACATAGCAATTAAAAATTCGTTATCACGTTGTTGAGAAACCAAGGTACCATAAATCAATCCTTACGATACGAAACACCGAAACGACCGACACGAATATTTTTATACCATCAGTGACAATGACGATTGTAAACGACAGTATTTCGTTAAGAAATGCGGTTTCGGGGGAAATGCGATTTTCATTCTGATAATCATATCTGTGAAACATTAAGAATCCTAAAGATAGCGTTGTACGAATCATTTCGAATAATTTGCCCTCGGTACGGTGATTTATAAGAACGGGTAAAATGTTGTACGATTTTTTATCCGAATGAGAAATGGCTATGATAAATCATAATTTTATTCGTTGCTTTTTTTTGTGATCTTCTTTTTTTTTTTCTTTCTTTCTTTCTTCCTTTCTCTTTCTACTCATTTTTTTTCTTTCCTTGTTTTGTTTTTTTTTTTTTTTTTTGAGATAATCATTTCAATCGACAATCTTCAGGAGAGATTGTCTTGCGGGATAAAATTTTATAATAATAATAATAATAATAATAATAATAATAATAATAATAATAATTATAATTATTATTATTTCGATAACGATACTAACTAATTAAATATTTATATATATATATATATATATATATATATATATATAGATACAAATATTCAT
>NC_062204.1:3243360-3258360 GCF_912470025.1 Vespa velutina | reverse complement strand
TTCATTGGATTCGTGTTAACTTGGCACATATAAACACCTCCATCCTCCTTCCTAGCTCCCCGTATATTCAACGTCCAGGTGTTCTGATCATTGTGCGTCACCGACAGACGAGCGTTATTAGTGATGACGTGTTCGTGAATCGCTAAGATCGCCTTGGTGTCCGCCTTGATCCACGCTACCTGACCTCACAAACCCGTTTCTCAGTAATCCCTTTTCTTAGCGTTTCAAGATCAAAACAAATTAGATTCTCGAAAAATCGTCGATTCGAGAGAAATAATAATAATAATAATAATAATAATAATAATAATAACAATAATAATAATAATAAAAGATAAAAGAAAAAAAGATAAAAAAAGAGAGACATTTCTTTCCCGCTCCCCTCCCCACCACCCCACCCCCTTTCCCCTTATATCTAATAAATAAATTTTGACGAGGAGATCTCTCTTCAATTCCCTCTGTACTTAGAGAAAAGAAAGAAAGCAAGATTAAAAAATATAGAGAGAAAAAGAAAAAACAGAAAAAAAAAAGAAAAAAGAAAAGATCAATGAAGAAAAAAAGACATGTATTAAAAATTTCCCTCGATATATATATATATATATATAAATATATATACACACATACCAACGATCTCGATCCCATCGATCGTAGAGATCCCCCATCGATCGTTAAAATCCTTTGAATATAATTCGATTTATTATACAATAGACGATAAAACGAGAAGAGATGCGTGTTACTCTTTTTTTTCTTTCTTTTTTTCTTCCTCCCCCCCCACCATCCCCCGTTATTTCGCCGATAAGGGATCGCGTAAAAATCAATCCCCACCTTAACCTTTCTCCCTTTCCCTTCTCAATCCCTAGTCTCTATCCTTCTGGTCTTGTCCCCTTCGTCCCTTAACCTGCGTTCATGCACCACCACCTCCTCATTCCAAACTATCTCGACACCTACCACCCCCCCACCCTCCTCCCTCCCCCCCCCACCCCTATGCTCTTTCGCGTCGCATAGATATTATTGGCACGAAATTGAACTCCCCGGCAATGTCGAGTATCTGACCTCGCGTCGTTCTGAAAGGCTATCTATCAACCGACAAAAGAGGTCTGCGGTTCTTATCGATAACTCGAAAGTGGAGTGTATAGAGAGATAGAGAGAGATAGAGATAGAGATAGAGAGAGGGAGAGAGAGAGACAGACAGATAGAGAAAGAGAGAGAGAGAGAGAGAGAGAGAGAAAGAGAGGTACGGAAGGTAGAAAAGCCTTAACCGAAGATCCCTGGCAAAGAATAAAAAGAGAAAGGAATAGAACGGAAAGAGGAAAGAAGAGAGGAAAAGCAGAAGGAGGAGGAGGAAAAGGAAGAAGAGAAAAGAAGAGAAGAGAAGAGAGAAGGAGGGCCTCGAGTGTTTGGTAGTGATGGCCCTGCGAGTGCGCCTCCACTTATAATACATTATGCGGAGTATGCTAAGCTCACGTTCTCCTCCCTTTTTCCTCCTTTTTTTTCTCCTCCTCCTCCTCCTCTTTCTTCTTTTTTTCCTCTCTACTCAACCCAAGCCCTCTACTCTCCTCCGTCCCCACCCCTCTCTCTCTCTCTTTCTCTTTCCTCACCTATCAAGACCTCTTTTTATCTTTCGTTCCTGCAATACAAAAAAAAAAGAATAGCTACGAGGCCGGATGCCGAACATTTTGCTCCGACGTTTCGCTTCGTCAACCTTATATCTTATTTCTTTCTTTCTTTCTTTCTTTTTGTTCTCTATCTCTCTCTCTCTCTCCCCTTTAGATAAGAAGACGAAGAAAAGATAAAAAATTTATAGATAATCTAAACAATCCGAAAGATTAGATCTTTTTTCTTTCAATATTGTAACACGATGTACGTACGTATATCCAAGCTACTTTAAGTTACATACTCGTATGACGTTCTAGTAATTTTGTGGAAACTTTTGATGATGGAGAAGGTGAGATGAGTGCTTCAACATCAACTTCCTCCCCCGTTTACTAAAAGCTATATACTTCGAACTTGTATCTTCTCATATTCTCTTCTCTCCTCTCATTTTCGTCAAAACCGCTAGGGTTTCCTCGATTATACAAAGTTCCTTCGGACGAGACGAAGGAACGACGGAATGAACGAACGAACGAACGAACGAACGAACGAACGACGGAACGAAAGGGTGTCTAGTTCTATCGATATTACATCGATCGAGTTGATTATGGGGAAAGGACGAAGGTACGTCTATTGTGTTGGTAAATGTATCGAGAACGGAAACGTGACACCGTGAATATTACAAAGGCTTTATATGTGAATCTCTCTCTCTCTCTCTCTCCCTCTCTCTCTCTCTCTCTCTCTCTCTCTCTCTCTTTCTCTTTCTCTATGCATGTATGCCTTTATAGAAAAATATCAACTAAGTAAGAACAGAATGATAATAGATAACTATAACTATAACTTTAGATAAATTATCATATTAAAGATATATATATATATATATATATATATATACAAAAATTTGATTGTATATTTTTTGCTCCTTATCTCTTTTTTTTTTTATTTTATTTTTTTTTATTAAATTACTCGAATAGAAAGGAGAAAACAATATTACGAATATATTGAAATCAATTCTCTTTCCTCTTACAATTACCAATATTGCACGAATATTTAGAGAAAGACAGAGAGAGAGAGAGAGAGAGAGAGAGAGAGAGAGAGGGGAGGGTGGAAGGAGAGGAAGAGTCAAGTGCGAAAGAAGAAGAGGCTCGTTAAAAGAGATAAAGAATCTCGAGGAGGTTATCCTCTCTTCTTGAAGGGTCTTCCCTCCCGGATATTTTCGACTTACGATCGTTCCGCCCTTCGTCGGTAAGAGAGACGATGGATAAACGGAAGGACTCACACAGAGAGAGAGAGAGAGAGAGTGTGTGTGTATGTGTGTGTGTGTGTGTGAGAGAGAGAGAAAGAGTAAGAGAGAGGGTTGTTAAAGGAGAAGTGGGATGAAGGGTGGTGAGAAGCGAAGAGAAGAGTCAGATATAATATCGCGAAGCGTGCATCTATCTTTGGCTGGGCTCCATTCTCGTTCCTCTTTCATATGCAAAACCATAGTCGGCGTTCTATTGTCGGCCATTGTCGAGATCAGGAGGCTCGGTCCAGTCTACCTAGCACACCTCGTTTATTTCCCTCCATCGTTCCTCCATCTCCCTCCCTCTTTCTCCATCTTCAAACCTCCCCCCCACTCCCCATACTCCCACACACTCTTCCCTTCGCTTCCACCTTTCTCCTCCTCCTCCATATCCTTCCTTTCTCTCTTTCCGCCACTTCAACTCTCCCTTCGGCAAACTTACGTGCCTCTCCTCCCTCCTCCTCGTGCTACCTTCACCTCTTTCTCCTTCTCGCAATCCACCATTGCAATTCTGTATCATCGTTTCTTCTCTTTCTCTCTCTTTCTCTCTCTCTCTCTCTTTCTTTTTATTTTTAGGTTGCTTTTACTTTAATTTTTCTCCATTTTTTTTTTCTTTTTTTCGTATTTCGTATTTTTCATTTCGTAATTTTTATTTCTTATCCTCTCTCTCTCTCTCTCTCTCTCTCTCTCTCTTCGAAAAGAGAAAAGACGAGACTCTCTTCCTCCTCCTCCTTCTCCTATTTCTCCACAGACAGATAGAGGAGGATGCTTCTGTTCCTTTCAACGGCATGCAAATAAATGGATAAACTCGCTAATTAAAACTTTCTTTCCGGCTATCCTTATACATGGGGTGTGCCATTTAAACTTGCTTACTTCGGAACGTATACTTTTTCGATTGTATCGTTACCCTTAAGAAAGATACTTCGAAGGAAATAAGTATGACCTTGAAAAAAGAGAAAGAAAAAAGAAAAGAACGAGTAGAAACTTCGAAAGGATAAGAAAAGTATTTGTTTTCTTTTCCCTTTTTTTTTTTCTTTTTCTTTCTTTGAAAGATAAGATAAATTGTTTCTTATGTTTAGCAGAATGATTCATTTTTATGATCGAGTTTAATGAGGCACCTTGTATAAGTTCTCTCTCTCTCTCTCTCTCTCTCTCTCTCTCTCTCTTTCATTTTTTCTATTTTTATTACTCTATCCTTTGCTTTTTCTTTTCTTCTTTGTGTATATATATACACACACACACACACACACGTATATATAGTATACTTATATACATTCACTGAACTTTTCGCTTTGTCCACCTTGTTCACAGTTCACGTTTAGACCGGATGTACCTTTTCGATTTACACACACACACACACACACACATACACACACACCTCCTCGCTTTCCTATAGAATATTTTCTCCCGTTTTTATTTTTATATTTTCATTTCTTTTTCTTTTTCTTTTTTCTTTTTTCTTTTTTTTTTTTTTTTTTCAGAAAGGCAAAGGTCTTTTTCTATTTTCGAATGTGTGTGTGTGTGTGTGTGTGTGTTTGCAGCGCGTTTAAACGATTCTTACGTTACATCGAAACGTACTCTCGCTGGTCATTTACACGTATGATCGTTCGATTGAATGGCCACGTGTGTATCATTATACCGTCAATTTTAACGATGTCGTTAAGAACCATTTCTCATTAAATTAAATTACTACGTTAGATATATAATCTTTGTATAATGCACGGAAATGAAGAGAAATCTTGGACATTGGATCGAAACATTAAGTAAAAGTTCTTTTCTTTTTTTATTTTTCCTTCTTCCTTTAACCTCCCCCCCCTCCCTCCCACCCTCCCTCCCCACCCTTCCCATTAAAAATTCTACTCCTTTTCACTTTTATTATTTTTATTTATTATCTAAATTTGTGCTTATATGGGGGTGGAGGGTGACGTCGGAGGGGAGAGGAGGGAAGGAGAGGGGAGAAGGGAGAAAGAGAACATGCTCATGCAACTTCATCTCTCTGATATCTCTCAATCGCGTACACATGCATCGTGACATGCCTCGTCGTCACCGTCATTGGGAAACAAAAATCAAAAAAATCCCTTTTTGAAAGTACACACCTTGTATAATATGGTCGAATCGTTTATAACAAAAGTTACACTGATAAAAAGAAAAAAAGTGCGGGTAATATTTTTATTTAAAATAAAAATAAATCGAACATTTTATTAATTTTGAAAAAGTCCTTTTCGAAATGGACACCATGTATATAAAATTTCAGCGTCCAATATTTCTTACGAACAATTCATTCGTCCCCGGTTAAATCGTTAATAATCCATTTCTTTTTAAATATATAATCTTTGATAAAGAAAAATTCTTTTCAAAATGGTCACCCTATATATAAAATATCGATACGTTTTATTAATCCGTATTACTAACTAAATAAATTATTTATTTCCATTAAATAAACGAAAAAAAAAAGAAAATCTTTCGTTTCGATTAATAAAGAAAAGTCCTTTTCAAAATGGTCACCCTGTATATAAAATATCGATACGTATCAATCCGTATTACTAACAGAACGATTTATTTATTTCCGTTAAATAAACAAACAAAAAAAAAAACAATCTTTCCCTTCGTTTCGATTAATAAAGAAAAGTCCTCTTCAAAATGATCACCCTATATATATATATATATATATATATATAATATTACCAGCACACGTGATATATATTTCTATAATTATTACGAAACAATTTAAATTATATTCTATTAGGAACGTTAATAAAAAGAAAATCCGCTTCGTTGGCTTAAAAAAAAAAAAAAAATCCTTTTGGAAAAAGTCACCCTGTATATATGGGTCAATCAGCTGTTTTACTGGCCCACTGACCTATATAATTTCTTAGAAAAATATTGTCAATGAATTGCATTCGTCATACGAGACAGATGAGTAACGTATTACCTTATAAGGAGCGTCTCGCTGACCTATATTGATTCTTGGAATTGGCTCGGCGCCGTCCATTCATGTAAAAGAGAAAGAAAGAAGAAAAAAAAAGAAGGAGAAAAAGAAACGAGAAAAAGACTAGCCAGACAGTCCGCCATTTTACTATCAGTAGTAAGTAGTACACTAACCTATATAAAATTCTTGGAACTGGTAACCATTGAGAAACTTCACCATTGAATATATATATATATATATATATATATATATATATATATATGTATACGTAGATATAACATATTTTTTCTTATTATAATTCGTCAATCTTTCGAAAGCGAATATCTCTGGAACTAGAAATCATAAAGAGACGAAACGAGGACCATTTTAAAGGTAAAACCATGCCCTAAACGTACGTCTTATCAATTATCTATGTTATCTACGATCGAAGCATAAATAATAATATATTTATAATTCTAATAACGAATAATTTGTTGGACATCATTTATACAGATCGATTATATGTATTTCGATCTCTAATTTTGTTTTTTCATTGGGTTTATAAAATACTCTACTAGATTTAATCACTACTTGTACTATATTAATTGTTATATTAATAAAAGAGAGATAGATATATATATATATATACATATGTATATGTATATGTATTTCAATGATTTAATTATATGATCAATTCGGGGATGTATGATGACTACGAACTACAGGGCGGACGGTGCGGGTGGACGGGCGGTATCACCTTCATATCACCACGTTTTACTAACGTAAGCGTCAAAGCTGGAAAAAGCCAGAAAGCTTATTATACATTTTCGATAAATTAATTAATTGAATAAAAGTTAATACGTATATATATATATATATATATATATATATATATATATATATATATATATCATTGAATTGAATTTCTAACGGCAAATTCCTTTCGATTACTTTCAGTCGAAAGTAGAACGACCGAAACGAGTTCGAGAACCATCTCGAACATGTCCTGTCGATGGAACTCGAAACTTTATAACGGGACGATCGTTCCTCGCTGGAACTGTAAAATGTATGTTTATTATCTTCAACTAGTCTCTCAGTAGAGAGGAACTTTAACGTCTTATTTAACTTTCCTGACTTTTCTTTCCCCAAGATTTGCCAACGTATGTTACATACGTATATATATATATATATATATATATATATATATATATATATATACGTTTATTGAATGTACGTACGAAAATGCACGAATATTTACTACGAGAGGAAAAGAAAAAAAAAAAAAAAAAGAAAGAAAGAAAAAATATATAAAAAAAGAGAGAAGAAGAAGAAGAAGAAAAAAAAAACGAGAATGGAAATAAAAAAAAGCAACGAACAAATTTCACGAGAAATTCGAATTTCAATACATTCGATGAATCTCTGATTTTATATTAGATCTATCCAAAACAAGTTTTTCCATTGATATGATCACAGATGAATTTTATTTACTTAAAAAAAAAAAAAAATATATATATATATATATATATAGATATTGTAGATACACGACTGATATATTTCATATAATAAAAAGATAATGAGATAATAAAATGATATGTGAAAGTAGAAAGATGTGAATTAAAGGAAAAAGAAAAAAAGAAAGAAAAAAAAGGAAAAAAAAAAAAGAAAAATATATTATATAATATACATACAGAATGTACTCCATCGCGTATATTGTCTCATCGATAATTTAGGATGCTTCTTTCGTTTATATGTGTGTCGAACTCGTTAAAAAAAATTACTGAATCATCATACTCGATGGCGAGCGGCAAGTAGTATAAAATATATAAATATATATATATATATGCATACGAATATACTAATACACAGCAACTCTCTCTCTCTCTCTTTCTCTCTCGCGATCGTCGTCCAGCGAAGCAATTATGCTTATTAACGGTGGAACATTTTTAACGCTAACAAGCTTTTTTAAGGCCGGAGCCATACGCCGGAGCCATACGCCGGAGCCTTTAATTAGTTTCTTTCTTTTTATTTCCCATGCGTCCTCTAAACTTTACTCTGCTCAGCTATTTTCTACAATGGCATTGTCCTAACGATAATATTACGTTGGATAACATTTTTGTCAATCCGACAAATAATAATAATAACAATAATAATAATAAATAAATAAATTAATTAATTAATTATGTAATTAATTAATCCTTTAATTAATTGATCAGATTTAATTGGACAGACGAAAATCGAACAATCGATTTGTTAAATTGGTCTTTTATTCTTATATACTAATATAAATAATTCGTATAGAATTGACGGTGACTTTAATCCGATTAAAATTTCTCAAAGTAAATTTCATACGATAAAATCATTTTTCTCTCGCACGTATGTACGTATATATGTATATATGTCTTTCTGTGTATGTGTGTCACTTGTAATAATTTAATTTCTAATCGATTGATTAATCAAAGAAAAGTAATAGAGCCAAACGTAAATCGAATGTTTCTAATTCGATACGAATTCGATAGTCGAATAATCGGAAAAAAGTAAAAGATAGTTATAATCAATTTAATCTCATTATCAAAATTATATATATATATATATATATATATATATATATATATAGAGAGAGAGAGAGAGAGAGAGAGAGAGGGACAGTGGATCGTTAACGAGTGTGACTTCGAGGTGAAGAATAATCGTTCGACGGTATACCTGTATCTATATCGCATAATAGAAAGTTTAAGCATGAGAACGTTACCGAAAGTAATCGCTTTTGCTACAAGTTATAAACTTCAACATTTTGTGTGTGTGTGTGTGTGTGTGTGTGGTATGTATGCGTTTGATTAAAATCAAACGCTCTACGCTCAACGCCGCTCGCCGAAATGTCCCGCGAAAAAGAATTATTGCGATGAAATTTTGTGGTTCGAAAAAAAGACCGAACAAACATATAAAAAAAAAGGAAACAAAAAAAAAAGAAAGAAAAAAAAAAAAAAGGAAAACAAGTAAACCCAATTACAATAAAAACAGGGGGAAAATAAAAAAAAAATATATATATATATATATATGTATATGTATATGGTATATAGATTTACCGAAAAGTTGTGTACCGAAAAATTGTATGCTTAGGAGCAAACAATTATTCTTTAATAAATAAATCTTTTGTTTTCTTTCGTTTCTTCTTCAACATCATTTTCTTCAAACTAAACCAAAATATTTATCCTTCTTTTTCCTTCTTTCCTTTTTTTTTTTTCTTATTGTTGTTTTTTTTCTTTTTTGATTCTTTCGCATTACGAGTATATCCCGTAAATTTCTTGATTTGTATTTATCATGGAAATACAAATTTATAAAAAATAAAAAACGAGAAAGAAAAAAAATACGATAAAATAAATAAATAAATAAATAAATAAATAAAAACAAACTATACAATTAACAGATTAAATAAAATTAATAGAGATAGAATATAATTTCGATAGATTTAGTACGATCGAATAGATTTCTTTTTCTTTTTTTTTTTTTTTTTTCTTCATAATTAGCTTGCAAATTATCTCAGACGATTATTATCCGAACGCTGTACCAAATGATTTAATAATTTTCATTAATTCCTTTTGTACTTCTCCTTTTTACTTTTTCTTTCTATTCTGTATGATACCTATATATATATATATATATATATATTTTTTTTTTGTTTGTTCCCGATTAAAAATTACGATCGTTCATAAATATTGCATCCTATGTCTATTATATCGTAGATTTTCGATGGATTACGTTTATCTTTTCTTAAGTATACGCGGGTACGGCTAGGGAAATTACGGAAGTTCGTGAAATGTAATTCATCGTTTAAACGTCGTAGTCGCTTTCGGGCTGTTTCGTTCGGGCGAGGTGTATCCGCCACGTTACACTTCCTCTACTTTACAATCTAAACTCATCAATATGCTAGACTTGTACTTCCATTAAATATATTCACGGAAGGAGGGGAGAGAGGGAGAGAGAGAGAGAGAGAGAAGGAGGAAAGTGGGTGGGTTCGTAGTAACAACAGAAGGAAGAGGAAGGAAAAAGAAAAAGGAAGAAGAGAGGGAGAATGAGAGGGGAGAGAAGGAAGAAAGAACAAAAAAGAAAAGAAAAAAAGGAGAGAGAAAGAAAGAAAAGGATTTAAAAAAAAAAAAAAGGAGTTTTTTTTGGGATGAGACGGAGAGGACGATTTAACGAAAACCATTCGTTGATTTTCAACCCTCGTTATTGCTCGCGATTAAAAGGTACGTAAGTACATAAGTATCTTGAAAAATACAAAACGGGAACAATCATTGTTTGAACATTTCGAACAGCTCTAAACTATTTTCAAAATGTGTTTAAGCGCTTTTACGTTTTAAAAATAGAAAGGTGAAAAATCGACGATCGAATTTTTCTCAAAGCGAATTGAAGAAAAAGAATTCGTCGTAGTAAACAACGACGAGAAGAATACAAAACAAATATGTATATATATATATATATATATATATATATATATATATATATATACATATGTATTCTTTTATAAACGAAAAATATGTACACATATATAATATAATGTGAGAAATAATTGCACGTTATTTTCTTCAAAATAATCCGCTATAAGAAGTGATACTAATTTTAAAAATGAAAAGATATCTCCTTCTCCATCTTTCCCTTTTCCCTGCCTTCCTTTACTCTCCTCACTCTCTCTCTCTCTCTCTCTCTCTCTCAAGAAAAATTTATACTTTCTTACGAACAAAAGTTACCAGAAAAAAATACAACTAATAATTTAAAAAGAAGAAGAAGAAGAAGAAGAAGAAGTAGAAGAAGAAGAAGAAGAAAAAAAAAAGGACCGATTCTATTACTTAACACAAAAACGTAGGAAACCACAAAGAAAAATGAAACGAATAGGATTCTCTTCTTTCATCGTACTTTTACAACAAAGAGCAAAGAAAAGAAAAGGTAAGGTAAAGGTAAGGGAAAGGTAAGGTAAGGAAAGGAAAAGGAAAACGAAAAAAGAAAAAATAAGATTAAAAAATAAAAAGTAAAGGAAAAAAGGTGAAAGCAAGAAGAGTAGAGTAAAAGGGTGAAGAAAACAAGAGAGAGAGAGAGAGAGAGAGAGAGAGAGAGAGAGAGAGAGAGAGAGAGAGAGAGAGAGAGAGAGTGAAAGGGAAAGAGGGAGCGTAACGAGTCGGAAAGTTTAATTTGCGAGCGCGCGAGAGTTTGGTCGCGTGGATCGAGGGTCGAAGAGGATCGGGATGAGGTCGACGTAGTGGTCTCTGGAAAGGTTAGAGCAGAAAAGAGATAGATAGAAACGGAAAGAGAGAAAGAGAGAAAGAAAAAGAGAGAGAGAAGATAGGTAGGTAGGTAGGGAGGGAGGGAGGGGAAAGAGGACGTCGTACACAGAGGTGGCTGCCGGTGATGCTGCTGGCGGCTGCTGCTGTGGTTTTCTTTTTCATAGCCGGGCGGTAGTGCAGTTAAATGCAATGCTGTGAGAGGTGCAGGCACGCGCGCGTGATGGTGCTGGTAGTGATGGTGGTGCTGGTGGTGGTGGTGGTGCTGGTGGTGGTGGTGGTGGTGGTGCTGGTGGTGGTGGTGGTGGTGGTGGTGGTGGTGGTGGTTGTATTGGTAATGGTGTTGATTGTATTGGTGATGGTGGTAGTGCGGTTAAGTAATAATAGTGATAGTGCTCTGCTGGTGATGGCAATAGTAATAATAGTAGTAGTAATAGTAGTATTGGGTGATGTTAATAGTGATAGTGAGATAGTAGTAGTAAGTAGTAGTAGTAGGAGATATAGTAGAGAGATATAAGGTAGAGTAGGTCCATTATAGGCGGACACAGGTTAATGGTTAAATAGTTACCCGGGCCTTGGCGCCGCCAGAGTGATCTCCGCTCGTGGAGGAGGAAGGACTCACCCGGTATCCACCGAGGTTTTTCACCACGCAAGTGAAGGTAGCGTCTCGACCCTGCGGAATCGTTACGTTCTGCAGCGGGTAAAGGAAGTCTGGCTCTAGACCTGTCACTAAAACATAATAAAACAAAAAAAAAATCCCAACTGATTACGAAATCATATTGCGAAAGATATTACATTTATGTGTTATATTTATATATTACGTTTATAGAATTCAATTTATATATATATATATATGTGTAAGTTCTATGTAATAATACAAACTTTTTGAAAATTTCTCTTATACATTATTCTTCTTTTATATATCCAAGAAAAAAATATATTCGATAAAATTGGATACACGTAGTAATACTTTTGCATATAACTATACTCTGTTAGATTGTCCTACGTAATTCTATGTATATAGAATTTTCCTTCTTAAGACAATAATAAATCATCGAAAGTGACTTTAGAAAAGTCATTAAATAAAAATATTCATAAATCTATCGATGCTTATAATGTGTATAACGAGTTCAAAAGTAATATGTAATAATACTTCGAAAAGACAGAGAGAGAGAGAGAAAAAACAAAACGAAAAAAAAAAAAGGGAAAAGAAAAAGAAAAATACGTACATTCTTTTCCTAGTAGTTTTAATCACGTTACGTTACGGATCAGATCACAGCGCCAATATAATTTCGTAGAAAGAAAGAAAGACAAAGATAAAGAGATGAAATGAATCTACAAATTTAAATTCCCGAAAGCTTACGACGAGACTAGGCTATTATACGTATACACGTACGTACGTACGTACGTAAAAACTCGTAGGAAAAAATTACATTGCGTTTCCGCGTTCCTGGCTAACGTCGTGCCACAAAGCTAGCCCGCTTAAATTTGAATATACAGAGGCAGACGTTGGGATATAAATTGTCCTGGCTGTTCTCTACCACATCGCGCTACGAAAAGACGCTAAGTTCTTGAATATCGTTGGATTTTCTGGTGTGCTTACTTACCCTTTAAAAAGGGAAATTACTATGATTTTTGTTGTCTACGTGAGACTAGTTATGATTATTTCTAATATTATCGTTATCACCCATTAAAAAAAAAAAAAAAGAGTCGTTCTAAGACTAACAATGAAATCTTTTTTTTTTTTCCTTTATTTTCTTCATTCATACTCGCTTTATTATCGATTAATTATCATTATGATTAATTCATTTATTTAAACAAATACATATCACTTATATAAACAAATTATCCTAGGTGTAGATGCAATTATCAATTTTACGATATAACAATTTACATTAAATTATAATAATAGTAATGATTGCATTAAAATTATTCAATAGGATTCAAAGAAATTCTTCGTTTAGAAGAAATTTTTTCAAAAATCGTTCGATCCGCTTGATATCAATAAATAAAACTATATATATACATATATGGAAAAATAAATAAAAATTGTTACATATGTATATAAATATAAATAAATAAATTTTTATTTATTTTCTTTTTATATGACGCTGCAATAACTCTTTCTCTATAAATTTCTCCCCAGTGTCACCCCTTAAGAAAACAAAACAAAAAAAACAAAACAAAACAAAACAAAACAAAAGAAAAAGAAAGAAAAAAACAGAGAAAAAATGTTTATTCGTATGTCAATATGAAAATAATAGGAGAACGTATCATTGACGATGACATAGGGGTAGACCAGAACAAGTAAGATGCGGGAGGAGGGAAGTGATAAGAGAGGGATAAGAGGGTAGGCAACATTCTCGTTGGAATTTTACGAGGATATTTACATGAGCGCAATATTTTATAGGACACTTAATGCAGGGTCACGTTCTGTACCTTGCCAACGAGGCGGCCATCTATGAATCAAAGTACGCTTTAAAGATTTCTTTCTCTAGCGTCCAACACGAAAGAGAGGACCGGATAAGGAAGTTGCTCTAGTACATATACATAATATAATATATATATATATATATATCTATATATATATATATTATATGTATATCATATATATAATATATCCACGCATATGGACTATCTCATCAGTACGTCTAACAAACTATTTTCTTCTCTATTCTTTTCTATTCTTTTTTTTTTTTCTTTTTCATTGTTTTTCCTTTTCTTTTTTCTTTTTTTTTTTTTTTTTTTTTAACCTCTTACAACGTTCCCAATTCTTTTTCAATTAACAATACCCTAAATTTCATTAAAATTTAAACAACACACTTGTGCTCTTTCGTCGTCTTACAATTATTAAATTACAAATAGTAATTGCTATCAATTTGGATAATTCGTCTGATTGAGTTGCATCTTAATTGTTTAAAACGAGATTAGAAGGGGACCTTCCGTAGGATGTAGTCAAAGTTGTTCTAACGAAATTGAGAAAGGAAATGGAGCGAAACGGGAGAAGAATAATGGTAGGGCAAAGGATCGCGATTTGATTAAGAGATTTGATTTTCCTTTCTTCTATTTTCTTTTTTTTTCTTTTTTTTTTTTTCTTTTTCTTCTTCCTTGCAACGCATAAGCTTTCTAAGATCATTTAATGACAATAATATACGTATATTAATTAATTAATCAATAAAATGATAAATTAATAAATTGTTATTAACGTGTATTATTTTTCGTTTTAAATTTTAATATAAAAAGAGAGAGAGAGAGAGAGAGAGAGAGAGAGAGAGAGAGAGAATAGAGAAAATGAAGATTATGACAGAAAGAAATTAAGGAAAAAAAAAGGAAATAAAAAGAAAAATAAGAAAGTTCATAGTTTCATTAGCAATTTAATTTCTTGTTCCTCTGTAATAAAGAAAATAGAGAAAGAAAGAAACAGAGGGCGAGAGAGAGAGAGAGAGAGAGAGAGAGAGAGAGAGAGAGAAAGAGAAAGAGAAAGATGAGTACAAATGGAACACAAGCGAGTTCATCTTTACCGTGTCAACCTACAAGAAGAAGATAAAGGAGGCAAGCTGCCCGTTGAACTACGACTCGTAGAGAACGTGAAGAGCCCGAAACCAAGAATGCGCTTTCGAGTTTATTGCCGCATAGTTTTGCCTATTCCCCTCCAACCATCCACCCATCCATCCCTCCCCCCCGCCCCATGGGATATCGAGCTTTTAAGCGTTTCGACCATTACACCGTAAACTTGCCTTTCCAAATTTCACGTTAGAAATATATACCATTGGTATTATGTCGGAACGAACACGTTACGTCCTTCCTTATCGTATATCTTTTCAACGTAACGACGATAATTTTATTTTGATTTTTTTGATTTTTTTGATTTTTTTGATTTTTTTGATATTTTTGATTTTTTTGATTTTTTGATTTTTTTTTAATATATATTTTTTATATAATAAAAAGAAAAC
>NC_062204.1:3235860-3238360 GCF_912470025.1 Vespa velutina | reverse complement strand
AGATCGAAGGGGGAAAAAAAAAAAAAAAGTAATACTTTAGAAGCTTTGCCAATCTTAGTCGTTCGATTGAATTTAATAAAAATAATTGAAGAATTTCTTCTCGCTATAGAATATATCGATGGAATTTTATTTTAGACGAATAGTAATCGTCTTCTTTTCATTCGTTCGTTCGTTCGTTCGTTCGTTCGTTCGTTCGTTCGTTCGTTCGCTCGTTCGTTCGGCCCTTTTGTAAATAAGTTTGTTTATTATTTTTTTTCTTTCTTTCTTTCTTTCTTTCTTTCTTATTTTTCGTTAGAGAATATTTTTATGTAAAAATCCGTGACATTTTTATGAACAAGTACAAGTGACTCCGAAGTTTCTCATGAAGAGAGTTCTCTCTCTCTCTCTCTCTCTCTCTCTCTCTTTCTTTTTTCTTTCTATTTCTCTTTCTCCTTCTTTTCACCCTCTTTTTTCACCTTTAACGTACGTGCCGCTTCTGAAAAAGAGAAGAGTTTGTTTCTAAGAGGAAGAGGAGAGGAAACGTACCCCAGAGAGAAAAGTAGTTGAGTTACAACACAGGGAAGCATGCAGTAAGAAATTTCTCTTTTCTTGGAAACAGTATAGAAGTTGATCCTTTCCAATGACGACCCCGTTAATGGATCATATATGTCTACTATTTTTACGTCGAAACATTTCTCAAAATTATATTTCGACCTATTGATTATCTACTTCGTTGAATTCGATAAAAAAAAAACATGGAGAAAGGGGGAGAGAGAGAGAGAGAGATGCATAAAAAAAAAAAAAAAGTATAAAATTAATTCGAGAAGTGTCGAAGAAAGAGTACATTGATTTTTTTTTTTTTTCTTTTTTTGAAAATCATCCAAAAAAGCAAAAGAACTTTTGGCTCATCCTGTAATAGTAGGATTGAAGAAAAAAGAAAGAAAGAAAGAAAGAAAGAAAGAAAGAAGAGAAAAAAAAGTGAGGAAGCAAGTAATGGGAGAATCAAGTTTGATTTTAGCTTTTTGTTTTTTCCTCCCTCTTCCTCTTCGTTCATCCTCTTCGTCTTCTATGCATAAGAGAAAGGACATAGAAAAAAAAAAAGTGATCGTTCCTTCTCTACTCTCCTTCCTCCAACCCCCTTTCAACTCTTTCCTCATTTCGTTACATGTCATTCATGTTCAAGAGAAAGAAAAAAAGAAAGAGAAAGAGAAAGAGCAAGAAAAGAGTTTGTTTCCACGTTGGCAACGAAGAAGTATTCCCGTGAGAAAAGTATTCGGAAATAGTGGGTGGGAGGGGAGGGAGAGGGTGAAGAGGGGTTGAAGTAAATGTTCGAAAGGGGGAGGTTAAAGCTGATCGGTGCAGATGCCACCGCCGCCGCCGCCGCCGCCGCCAGTATTCATTATTACTATGAGAAAAATATTTTTCTTCAGGAGGGCGGGAGGGGGTGGGGGTATCGTTCGCGATAAAATCCTACGACATTTTTCTTATTCAACCCCCAGTCCCCTCGCCCCTCGAAATGTCTTTGTTCATCGATAAAAAGGAAAACAGAAAAAGAAAAAGAAGGAAAAGAAGATATAAATATATTGACGATCATGTCCGTCAACTTAATATCGAAACTGCATGGAAACGGTAATGGATTTAAAAAAAAAAAAAAAAAAAAAAAAAAAAAATTTTCTTTATTTCAATGACGCATATCACCGACTAATCAATAATAATAATAATAATATGAAATAATGTTAATATAAATTTTTATTTACAATCAATGGATTACGAATAAATCTGATCTCGGGGTTAATAAAGTATCGAAGAAAAGAAGAAGAAGAAAAAAAAAAAGGAAAACATTAGTTAAATTAATCCAATAATAATACATATCTGCATAGATTAAAAGAAAAACAAATTAATATGCAAATTAAGCGCAATATGGTCGATGAATATAATAAATGTGCTTAAAATGAAGAAAAAAAGACAAAAAAACAAAAATATCAAATATAAATCGGAAAATGAGAGAGAGAGAGAGAGAGAGAGAGAGAGAGAGAGAGAGAGAAAAGGTCAAAAAAGGAAGAAAAAAAGAAAAAAGAAAGAAGAAAGAAAAACAAAATGTAAGAAAGAAAGAAAGGAAGAAAGAAAATGAAAGAAAAAAAAAAAGAAGGCGGAATGGAAAAAGAAGACATATTCGATAAGGGATGCACAAGGACAGTAAAAGAAGTAAAAGAAGTAAAAGAAGAAGAAGAAGAAGAGAAATAAATAAAAGAAGAGGAAGGAATAGGAGGAAGGAGGGGAGAATCGAAAACGATAAACTAGTAGCACACGTTATTTCTCGAACGGATAGGGTATCCTCGTGGGAAACTTTCGTGTCTGATATTCGCCTAAGAGAAGTCCTTCTTATACTATTCGCTCAAAGGACACGAGCCCTTTCTTAAACCCACGTGTACGAACCCTTCTATGCTTGACTCAGTTATACGACGGTCAACCGAAGCTCGTAAACATCTTTTCTCCTTTACCTTTCTTCATATCCTTCATC
>NC_062204.1:3200860-3220860 GCF_912470025.1 Vespa velutina | reverse complement strand
GCCACCGTCGTTGATTTTTTTGACGCATAACATGCCTGAAACAATAAAAGCGACGATATTCTTAATATTATAATTAAAAAGAAAAAAGAAAAAGTCGAAAGGACGAAAATTCTCTGTCCATTTTATTATTTTTAGATAATTATTCTTTGTTGATATTTACAATCTTTATTTATTAATATTCATATTAATCTTTCGATCAATATATGTATATATATTGGTTTAATAAAAATATGATTGTGTAATCATGGATCGTATCAATATTGATGTAATTAATATTAATTTATAAAACTCGATATATATACATATATACACACACACACACACGCACGCACATAATAATACACGCGCATGTGAAAAATAAAAAAGAATACATCCTGGAAAATGTCGACAAAAAAAAAAAAAAAAGAACAAAAAAAGGAAAAACAGAGTAATTTAATTCGTAAAAATCGTTCGAGAACCTTTGGAATATATCGAAATATTAAACGAAAATAGATTATAAACCCATATCAATCCATCGACATATATTCGTCGTATTTAATTTTCCAAAATGAAGATATAAAATATATTAAATAAATCGAAATCAAATTCTTGTCAATCAAATGGAAAACTTTTGAACGGATGTACTTGACACACGATACGGGAAAAAAGAGGAAAGAAAAAAAAAAAAAAAAAAAAGGAAAAAAAGGAAGAAGAAAAAAAGAAACAAAAATGAAAAAGAAAAAGAAAAGAAAGTGTGTATTAGTTTTCGAAAAATGTCTATTGGTTACAATTTTGTTGCAGAAGAGAGGTAGGCGGACGATCAAAAGAGAAAGAGAGAAAGAGAGAAAGACAGAAGACAGAGAGACAGAGGGCCATAGAGAGAAAGAGAGAGAGAGAGAGAGAGAGAGAGATGAAGAGAACCCACGTCAGAGAAATGGTAAGGCCGGAAACGTTTCCAGCGGGCAGACTTCCGTCGAATGGTTCGTCATTGACGGCTTTATCGTCCGTTTCCACCGAACGAACTTTCGGCTTGCCGATGTGTACCCTTGTACCTCGAAACTGACTATACACCCTCCCACCCTTGCCATCACCCACAGGGAGAGAGAAAGAGAGAAAGAGAGAGAGAGAGAGAGAGAGAGACTACTACTGTCTGTATTCATTCTCTCTCTTCCTCTCTTTGTCTATACGTCTTTTTCTTTCTCGTTCGCTTTTCATAACGTCTATCCTCTCTTTCCAATTGAATTCTCATGCATCAACTTCGATCGAAATATTTTAATAGTTCATAGATCACACGATGAATCGTTCACTTTTTCTAGCGAAATAATGGGAAATTTGATTTGAGCGAATTTTCCAAGAAAATATTTTCGAGTTAAATTACAATTTTTCTATTTAATTGAAACAATTGTATTTTGCTTTATCCTTTCTCTTTTTTTTTCCACGTGGAAGCAAGGACTACCCCTTATCCTTATTCTTCTTTCATTTCTTCTTTTTCTTCTCCTCCTTCTCCTTCTTTTACTTTTCCTCTTTATACTTTACTCCCTTTCAACCCTCATTAAAAGATATCTTTAACGGAGCTGTCTGCAAAACTCGTTTACACGATAAGGAGATAATATTGTGTTAATGCTGTCCCGATCTCCAGAAATTCTTGACGAATGGGGGTCCAAATCTTTTGTGGCTTCTCTCTTTTTTTTTTTTTCTCTGTGCGTGTATGTGTGTAGATTTAAGAAAGTAAATTAAGAGAAAGTTCGATTGATTGAGATTGATTGAAATTTAATGTTTCTATTTATTTTTTATTTTTTTTTTTTTTTTTTTACGTCGATTACAATATGTAGAATTTCTTAATTTTCTTTTTTTTTTTTTTCTTTTTTTCTTTTTTTTTTTTTGGGCGTAGTAAAACAGATCGTGTGATAGCTATGAAATACTATGAAATATAATAATAATAATAATAATACAAGAATATTAATATAACATAGTATTGATATATTATGAAAAGGCATTAGAAAAATATATAATGTGGAATCTTTTTTTTTTTTTTTTTTTTGATTACATACAATCATATTTTTATAGATCAGAGATAGATATAAATCATGAATAATTCTTGAAATTAATAATTAATTAATTTTCATTTCCTAATTTCCTTTTATTTTTATTTTTATTTCAATCGAAAGGATAAAAAGTAACAAAAGGATATTCATTTCGATTAAATGAAAGAACATTTGATCATGATATAACAACCCTTTCAATCTTCTCATAGCCAACTATTAATGCCTGTCAAATGTTTCACAAGATGAATACCGAATATTCAATGAACCACCATCGCGATACTAATAGCTCGAGCAAGGCGAGATCGAATATATACATACACATATATATCTTTACATAAATACATATATATATATATATATATATATATATATTATATAATATATACCATGTATAAATATATATGTATACATACACACGTTATTTTTATTATTATATTTTTGAGCGATATCGATGATACCTACTTCGCTTATAAAATCGTGAGACGAGACGCTTGAAAAATAAGCTACCGATATCGAATCGATCTCGTACTGTCGATCGATCAATTCGATGTCAGGTAGAACTACCTAAACGTTTGACGTTCGTTAGGACGTTCTCGAAAAGTCGAATATATATATATATATATATTGCTATTGGCTTCTTAACAAACGTGAACTCGAAGATACATACCCATATTCATACACACATATATATATATATACATATGTATATGTATATAACTTAAAAAAAAGTTTAAATATTCTAATTCGATCTTCATTAACTATGATACGTTCGAGTTATAACAAGTTAATTTCATTTAAAATGTGTATATATATATATATATATATACTTACGTAAAGCCACTTAGATCTTCCGTTCGAGTTTTAAGTACTTCGAATTTAAAATATCCTTTATCGAATTTCTAACTACATCCAAAATACTTCTACTATATACACCTTAATTTTGTTAACTCTTAAACGAATCTGTCTAATTGCAGAATAAGAATATATATTTCTCTTTTGTCACGTTAAAATTATTCGATTTAGTTAATGTATGGTATATATGTAAACTATTATTTGATCAATTTTAATTAGAAACTTTAAATCATTATTAGATATATAATTTTAACTTGCTATTATTATTATATGTCTTTTTTTTCAAAATTTCTATAAAAAAAAGTTATTGTCATATGATTCTATAAAAAAAAAAAAAAAAAAAAAAAAAAAAAAAAAAAAAAAAAACAAAAAAGAGCAAAAAAAGCAATTACTATTATAACTTTTTATTTTTAAAGGTTGTTCAAAAAGAAGAAGAAAAAAAAAAAAAAAAAGATAAAAGAGATAAAAAAGGAAAAAGAAATTCTTCCTCCTGAGCAATTTTATTTGACCTTTACGATTTCAATTGATTAAATATCAAACGAGCATATAAATTCTTTAATAAACGAATGGAAATAGATTTGTAACAGCGAAGTACGTAGATTCTAATAGAATGCATTATCAAGCAACGTACAAAAGTAATTATTCTGACTAATCTATTACATATTCCTGTATCTCGAATTGGAACTGACAATATAAATCGAATATTTATTCGACAATGTTACTATAACTGACGTACAAATATTGACAAAAATTTAAGGATCTGTTCTAAAGAACGTTTATGTCTAAAGAGGAATATAAAGAAGATATTTTCCCTGTACATCTACTTTATATATTTTATAGATCTAGCATGTCAAACAATCGATCTATCGTTAAACAATAAATGAGATACATGTATCTATAGTTGCAAGTTCCGTGCATAAAGATTTCGTAATGTTTATCATCGTAAAAAAAGACGAGAAAAAAGGGAGAAAGTAAACGAAGAAAATTTTTAACTTAGCCCTTTTTTTCCTCCCTTGTTTTTTTTTTTTTAATCGCGAGCGAGTATATTAAAATTCGTCAATCTTTATCGACACAAATTATTACGATAATTCACTATGAAATTGATACGCTATAAATATCAAATAATAATAATAATAATAATAATAATAATAAAAAATAGCTCTTATCAATAAGACAATATACCATCTGATAACGTCAATTTCGATAACAATTTTTATTCCTAAAGTACATTCGCGTTTGCAAATATATATATATATATAATATCTGTAAAATTAAGCAACTAAAAAGGTATTAAGAAAAAACGTAAGAAGAGAAGAGATAGAAGAAGAAAAAAGAAAAGAAAAAGAAAAAAAAATTAAAAAAAAAAGAAAAAAAAACAGATAACATCGGTCGAACTATTCCAAGTATTCGTGCAATAATATGAACGATAAATAATTCAACCGTGTTGTTCATCGTAAATGGCACGGCCGATTCATCAACGATGATCGTAGGTAGATAGTCGGGTATTTTAGGTGAGGAGGGTTGCGTCAAATTTATGAGGAAGGAAATAAATCTAAAAGCCGTACCCCGCCGTCGCTCGCATGACCTCGAACGCAGCGTATAAAGAGAGAGAGAGAGAGAGAGAGAGAGAGAGAGAGAGAGAGAGAAAGGGATATATATATACATAGAGAGAGAGAGAGAGAGAGAGAGAGAGAGAGAGAGAGTGTTCTCCCTTGCACCTTTTGCACTAGTAGCATGCGCGACGCTTATGAAACTAGTTTATTTAAGCTGTCGCTGACATTTGCGTACGGTACGGCCGACATATATTGGATCACCGTTCTTTGTTAAACACGGTGAGAGAGAGAGAGAGAGCGAGAGAGAGAGAGAGAGTGAGAAGGGAGAGATCTCTCGCGTCGTCTCGAAAGTTACCTTATTCCTTCTTCGTTCAAACTCTCCTGCCGATATTCTACGCGCCTTCTCCGTGTCTAACTTTATCTCCATTAACGAATACACCAAGCACGATATAATAATTGCAATAACGTTACGAACAAAGATAACGCAATTAATAAATTAATAATAACGATACTCCCCGTTGTATCCTACAGAATAGGGGAAGAATGAATGGGTGGATGGGTTACTGGTTGGGTACTTTTTGAGATGTTTCGTATAGGTGAGAGAAAGGTTACCGAAGAAGAGTGTGAGAATCGGGTTAAGTAATCTGATATTCATTGTTATCAATAGTTACTAATTATGTGGAACATATTACGAAAACAGAGTTACTAGTCGGATTTTCTCAATTAATAACAACGAATTAACATTCTGATTGTAAGTATGCCATAAAAAATGTTAGAGGGAAAGAGAAAGAATAAAAGGTTGAAAAAAATTATTATCAATGAATATGGATATCTACATAAATATATACTAATAATTATATTCGATAATATCGAAAATAATTCAATATTTATCATTATCGATAATTATTAATTATCGATGTAACGAAATAATGAGAAACATTGAAATATTTATTCAAGGAAATTGTTCATACCAAGTTATGCACATATAATGGAAAAAAGTTCAAGTAGAAAAGCAGATTGAACGATAAAAAGAAATTATTGCGAGTTAGAATATATAGGTTTGAATTCATATGTATATATATATATATACATGCATAGACTTGCTGTCCAACGTAGCGAACTTCTCTCTCTCTCTCTCTCTCTCTCTCTCTCTCTCTCTCTCTCTCTCTCTGCGTTTCTCCAGACAGAATCGGAATTCTAGCTCGTAGAAGATCGTGAATAAAGGTGGGATAGATATCTACATACGTGATGCAAACTCAGGAATATACATACATACATACATACATGCATACATACATACATACATACATACATATATATATATATATATATATATATATATATATATATATATATATATATAAAGATATATAAAATATGTGAGGTCGCATACGAGCCAGCACGTAAAACGCTTTCCACTGATATCCTGAATATTCAACCTTCGACGACGATTTTCTTTTTTCTATGGTTACTTTTACAACACGATCTTTCATCAAGTTTTATGAGTTTGTCGGCGAATCTAACGAATTTTTTTTCTCCCTTTTTTCTTTTTTTTTTTTTTTTTTTTTTTTTTTTTTTAATAATTAGAATCTCCTCTTTCGCTCCCTCTCACCCTCTCTCTCCCCCCCCCCCTCTCTCTCTCTCTCTAGTTCGTGAAAATTTATAGACTTTAATGAAGAAAGAAATTACTTCAAAATTCTTTAAGATCTATACGATTGAAATATTTCAATCGATCATTTATTAGTTTCTAATCAGATAAAAGGATGACAATTATAAGAGTTCGACATTTGGTTAACTTTCTAAACATATATATATATATATATATATATATACCTTCCCCTACTACTATTAAATATCACTATTATTACTACTAGTAATACTACTGTTTCTGAATAGCAATTGGTTAGGCTTTAGAACCGATCGTACTACTACTATTCAGAGACCAAAGTGGGAATCGTTCAGCACTTCGTTACGCTTTGGCGTCAGCGATATTTGATGATGGTACGCGTCGAACGGGTATAGTGCCCGGAGGGTGATCAAATATTCCCCGAAAATAGTCCGTTATTCTCTCTCTCTATCTCTATCTATCTATCTATCCATCTATCTATCTCTTTCTCTATCTCTCTATTCGAATAGTAGATGCGTATTTCTAAGCGCACCTGTAACAGAGCTGCTTGCTTGTTCCGCAATTACGCTAGGCTTCAATGTTACTCACTCATTCTGTGCTTCGAGTAACTATATGCGTGAATACACATCCACATACGTATTGTGTCCACACACGCACGCACACATACACATGTATGTATATATCGAAAGTAATAGGTCCATACATTTTCCGACTTATTTTCTAAAAAATATTTTCAAAACTTCTCGACTATAGGCGTATAATGGAATTTCTCATTTAAATTAATTCGAAAAAAAAAACAAAAAAAAAAAAATTATCAATGGCATCGAAAGAATGAGAAAACAAGAAAGAAGAAAAAAAAAATAAAAATAAAAAAGCAGATCTTGTATCATTTTCTCCAAGAATGAGATACCATTTGTCGTTTGTCAACGAAAATACTTATTTAATTTAACATCGTAAATAAACGAATATATATATATATATATATATATATATATATATATATATATATATATGATATGTTTCCACGTGATTTCGTATCGTTCGCGATATTTTAATTATAATCGAGAGAACAATTAATAATTCAAAAATGTAAATGAATATCCTGATTGTTACTCATGTTAATTATTCTTCGGTATTCACGGGGTATTAACGATGTCTATAACTATGGATAATATCGAGTAATAATTTTAAACGAAATTAGAAGGTAGGAATAAAAAATACAGCAATATATATATATATATATATATATATACACATGTACACGCAGAGACACACAGAGACATATTCGTTGTATATCTTCGTTGTGTTAAAAAGATTTTTTAAAGAGAATCTCATTTAAAAGTTGGAGGTGTTTCGTGATAGTAGACGATATTAGGTCCGCGATACTTGGTAAAATAGATTGTACAGTGTCCTATCACGTTGAAGCAGTTTCGATCCAATGAATGACCCTTTTTCGTTAGAAAAGGCACACAAGGACACGTCGCGTGGTGGTACCGATATCTTTCACCCTAAAAAAAGAATAAAGAAGAAGAAAAAGAGAGAGAGAGAGAGAGAGAGAGACAGACAGACAGACAGAAGATGGGAGAGACAAGAAAAAAAAAAAGAATGGAAAGTAGATAAGACGAAAGAGTGAGAAAAAGAAAGAAAGAAGAGAAATAGAGAGAGAGAGAGAGAGAGACAGAGAGAGAGAGAGAGAGAGAACGAAGGAAAGGATGGGGTTCGGTTCTACTGGTGGTGGGTTTAGAGAACCTGTCGATACCGTGACGTGACGCCCACCCTTTTTTCCCAGCCACTCCATTAACATCTCATTATGAACACTCCAGTACCGCTCTTGCCTTCGTCTTCGTCGTCGTCATCGTCGTCTTCGTCTTCGTCGTTGTCGTCGTCGTTGGTTGTGCTTCACGAAATATCTTAAGTTCGAACTTCCATTAAAATATCTGCCGAGCTTCGCGCGTTTTCATCCCACCATGGATCGGATAGCCATCTTCTTCATCTTCTTCTTTTTCTTCTTCTTCTTTTTTTTTTCTTCTTCTTCTCCATCTTCTTCTTCTTCTTCTTCTTCTTCTTGTCTTTCGTCTCTCTCTCTCTCTCTCACTCTTCAATGATTTAACGTGAAATGTTATCAATCCTCTTGCTTTTACTTAAACTATCGAACACATGCCGAGAATATCGTGATAGAAAGAGATTAAGATTAAAAGAGAGAGAGAGAGAGAGAGAGAGAGAGAGTGAGAGAGAAAAAGAATTGATTTCTTCAGGATTATTCGATGGCCACACACTCTGTCCATGACAAGTTGAGTAAACGATCGTTTATCAGATTGTCATAGAGATCGGGGATATCGTAATGAGGATTAATTAATATACCCCTGGATCGGCCGTAATGATGGATGAGCTTACGAGCCACGCCTACTTTTCCCTAGTCGATTTCACTTGCAAAGTGTGATAACGTGATATATTCCAAACACATTGAAGGGGATGGGGAATGTGGGAGTTAAGGGTGGGGTTGAGATTGGGCGGGAGGGGGGTCAAAGGGTGGATATATTATAGTACGATATGTTCTATCAAGCTTCAAAAGTAATGTCTTTCTCTTAGTCGCGATGCAATATTTTTTTTTCAATATCCGAAAATATTTATATATCGAAATAATAACATTGTGCGATCTAATACGTATACACGGATATTAAATTATTGTATACTGAATATTTTTTATGTTCTGTCTGGTGTTTTTCTTTTTTCTTTTTCGCAATGAGAACTGAAAGAGGAGATAATAATATCTTCGGTATCGATCATCGAAATATCAATCTCTTTAAAATTGATCAATCATTTTTTTTCCATACCTTTTCATTTGTTTATTTACGTATCGAATAATTATATCCTTCGATATAACTTCCGATATAATTCATCGAACTTCGACGTGTTTTTATTTTACGATATTTACGTGAACTATTGATAATAACACGATATAACATTTTTCTTAACGAATAGAAAGAGGAGGAAAAAAAGAATTAAAAAAAGAAGTAGGACACATTCCTGTAATTTCATCCTGAAATATTGAAGTACCATCTATATTTCTTCTTCTTTTTTTTTTTCTTTCTTTCTTTTTTGTTTAACTTATCGATATAACCTACTAAATATTCATTTAAAAAGCGAATATATATATATATATATATATATATATATCGATTCAAGCAAAAAAATTCTCTCTCTTTCCGCTGATGATACTCTAATAAAAGTTTTTATCCTTAGAATGAAAAAGAAGAAAGAAAAAAAAGGACACAAAAAAAAATAACAACGACATCATCAACAACAACAACAACAACAACAACAACAACAACAACAACAACAAATGTTTCTAATTCTCACGTTTCTCCACGAATAGGACAATGAGAGAAAGAGAGAGAGAGAAAATAATAATAATTTACGATATATTTACAATTTTTCTATTTGATCACGCGCTGTAAATGCAGGTATCTATAGTACTATACATGTGTGACAGAGAGAGAGACAGAGAGACAGAGAGAGAGAGAGAAAGAGAGAAAGAGAGAAAGAGAAAGAGAGAAAGAGAGAGGGAGAGAGAAATAGGAAGGGAGGTAAAGAGAGGGTGAGGAGCGAGCTTATCGCGAGCGTTTAAGCAAACACCGCTTATATCCGCGCCGAGCTTAATTGCGTTGACAAATCCTTCGCGGAGGTAGGGGTAGTAATGCGCGCGGAATTCTCCGATCGTACACAGAGATTGGTTCTGGCTTTGGTCGTGCACGTATAGCTTTTGAATACTGAGCACGGTTAATATACCGGTGTACCAACGGAGAGAAGGAAACTTTTGCTTCTCACCGAAAGAGAAAGAGAGATAGAGATGCAGATAGTGTAAGAGAGAGAGAGAGAGAGAGAGAGAGAGAGATAGAGAGAGAGGTGGTAAAGGGACAGAGGAGAAAGAAAGGCAGGAATTGCATCCATTTCACTGAGGTAAACGTAGTTCCCTCTAAAATAAGGGGGATAGAAACAAATATCCAATGGTAGAGATATTTAATAGACTACAGTATATATAACTAAAACTGTGTTTTAGAACATATCTATCATCTATGTATGTAGGATATATATATATATATATATATATGTATATATATGTCTGGGAAAACGTGTAAATAGTT
Source organism: Vespa velutina (assembly GCF_912470025.1). Lineage (NCBI taxonomy): Eukaryota > Metazoa > Arthropoda > Insecta > Hymenoptera > Vespidae > Vespa > Vespa velutina. The sequence continues at coordinate 3,210,659 of NC_062204.1, read as the reverse complement.
AGCATTTATTTCGAACCAAACAATAATATCCACGTTCGTTCATTTTCTCTCTCGTGTATTTTATCTCGCTATTATTATTATCATTATTATTATTATTATTATTATTATTATTATTATTATTATTATTATTATTATTACTTTTATTATTTTCTTTATTATGTAGTAATCTCTTTGAAATAAAGTTCGGTAAATATTATACGAACGATTCGTCGTTGATCTTTTCTAGCTTAGTAACGAGGACTTCTTGTTAAGTATCAAGTCGAGAAATGAAAGAGAAAGAAAGATATAGAAAAAGAGAGAGAGAGAGAGAGAGAGAGGGAGGCGGAGAGAGAGAGAGAAAGAGAGAGAGAGAGAAGGAAGTACGAAGCCTAGGAAAAGTCGTGAAGCTGCAACCACGTTCGGTACGTCGCGAACGAAAAGTTTTGCCTTTGAATTCGTAGACTCGATTTCGCGTAAATGCGACGTCAACGGAAGCCACGGTCTTTGAGAAAGAGAGAGAAAGAAAGAAAGAGAAAGAGAGAGTGAGATAGAGAGAGAGAGAGAGAGAGAGAGAGAGAGAGAAAGAGTATTGTCTCCTTTCCTTTGCCCAAGAAACTTCTTCGGGAAATCGAAGCAGGATTTTAGGATTCGAACTTATCATCCGATCTTTCCCGACGTTAACACGTTTCGATCCGATATCTTTCCTTTTATACTTTGGACTATTCTATTTTCTTCCTTATTCTAAATCTCGAAAAAAAAAAAGAAAAGGAAAAAGAAAAAGGAAGAAGAAGAAGGCGAAGAAGAAGAAAAAGAAAAAAGAAAAAGAAGTACGAAACTAATTCAATGAGAAAAATTCTCACGTGTCAATTGCAAGAGATAGAAAAAATTTATATGCATGTACATTGGAATATACGATAACATAATAATATTTACAAATTATTATTGACGATAATTATTGTATACAATTTATGACTATAGATAAAATATAAAATGAACGAATAAAAAATCGGGAATATTAATCGTACGTAATTCGAAAATGTCTTTTCAATTATCTTCTCGGTAATCTTGATCGAACGATTGATCATCGACAATTGATCCATTCAAATCGAACGATCGATGCCGTCGACTATTACAAACAAACCGACCTATCTAAAAGATTTCATTTTTACGATTTAATTTCCTCAAATCTCCTTCATCAATAACAAAACGATATTTGTATTCAATGATATTATCATCATAATATTCACGAAACATATATATATATATATATATATCGCGATCGATGTTTGTTATTAGTTTCTCGAACGTAAAGGGTCAGGCATTTTTTTCCAATGAGAAAAAAAAAGAAAAAAAGAGAAGAAGAAGAAGAAGAAGAAGAAGAAGAAGAAAAGAAAAACGTAAAAGAAGGAAAGATTCAGGCGCTAAGGGCAAACTGTAAAAATATTGCCGGGCACGAGCCGCGGCAACATTAAATTACACACTCGGCGTAAAACATCCTTTGAATACTAATGTACCTACAGTGTTAGCCTAGCCGCAGCACCGTAATTTGCTCCTATCCTGGTCTCCCTCCACACTCCACTCCGTGCTCCCCTCTTCCACAACCCTTTCCACCCCATTCGATTCCTCCCATCCCTACGGCCCACCCTTCTAGCCGTTTTGGAAAGATATATCTGGCATAACGTATTCCAATATATGCGATACAAACTGCATTAAATGAAATGCGAGGTAAAGGAGGGTAATGTGCACGTAAAGGATGTCATAAGAAAAGAGAACGACGGCTCGTTGGGAATAACGATAATGCAAAACAATGAATCCGAGTGAGTGAGTGAGTGAGTGAGAGAAAGAGAGAGAGAGAAATAGAAAGAAAAAAAGAAAGAGAGAGAAAAAAAGATAGATAGATAGATAGATAGATAGATAGATAGATAGTATCGTTCCAACGTTGATATAATAAATAATACTGCGTATGGTAGTTTTATCGACTCGACTGGTTTCTGATAATGGTCCATAAAGATACAAGAGAAAGAGAGAGAGAGAGAGAGAGAGAGAATGAGAGAATATATTTCAGAGAGGTCCAAGAGAAGATTTATAAATAAGAAAATTTGCAAGTTTCTTCAACGGAAGGAAGAGCAAGAGGCAGCAACTCGAGAGAAGAACGACGAGGGGGAAGTAGAGTTCTTCTCCTCGTTATTTGCGTTATTCGATCGTTCTTCTCCTTCCTCTACCAACTCTTTCTCCTCGTACACCCCTCGTTCTTCTTCTCTATCCCCTTCCCTCTACCCTCTTCTTCTATTTTCCTCGCGAAAAGCTACGAAAAAGGATACTCCTCTCTCGAGTCGTTAAGGCGAGTTTCTCGTAGCACAAAAGGACAGTTTCGTGGGCGTAAGATGTGAGACCAATCTCTCTATCTATCCCTCTCTCTCTATCTATCTATCTATCTATCTATCTATCTATCTATCTATCTATCTATCTATCGTTCTCTTTCCTTCTTTTACATTTCTATTTCTCCATCTCTCTTTCTCTGAAACTGCCGGACTGTCAATAATAAAAGAGAGTTTACTGTGTCGAAGAAAAACGTACCGCTCCGTAGAGAGAGCTTTCGTTCGAATGAATATTGAGAAAAAGGGAAACAGGTGCACGAATCGAATGCGTTACATAGTCAGGTAATAGAGTTCGGTCGTTACGGAATAAGTAAAGTCGTCTTCTCGTCTCATTCATTCTCTTTCCTTCTTCCTCTCGTTCGTTCTCTCCTCTCTCTTTCTCTCTCTCTCTCTCTCTCTCTATATATATATATACACATAATACAACATATACATCTACGTGTGTGCGTATGGCTATGTATACGTGCGTGTACGTGTATATATATATATATATATCCTTTCTCTCGCGATTCGAAATCGGTCGCCATTGCATTCGAGCCGCGCCGTTGCACCGATTACACAGCGGTCTTCTTGACAAAGGCGAAACTGTTCAACATGCACGATGCGATTTCCTTCCGCCGTCTTACACGTTGGATACCACAAAGTTATTATCTCTCCTCTGGTATTGCTCATGCGTGAAACCTACTGTATCTGTCTCTCATATATACGTATATATATATATATATATACGCACATACATATATAGATATTCATTCACTCACTCACTCTTTACTTATAGTATGTATCAATTTGTCTCTCTCTCACTCTCTCTCTCTCTCTCTCTCTCTCTCTCTCTGTCTCTCTGTCTGTCTTTAGTTCTTTAGTTTACAGAATTCACAGCTTCCATCATGTAAATTTTAAACTACCACAAACGTTTCTCTATAATCATGTTACATATATATATATATATATATATATATATATATATATATATATATATACATTCATATATACATATATTATGTGTGCGTACGAGGGCATGTGTATATACATATCCTTTCAAAAGTTATATACAAGTCAACGTTCGTTACGAGCCCAACGTGCAAAGGTGGTCGGATTTATGCCTTTTCGTTTTCTTCGAGCGCGAATCTTCAGATAAGTAAAGTTAGTAGGGAAAAGATGGTAAAAAGGGTGCCTACACATCTTGCGAAGGGTGCGTGTGTTTGGATTTGTGTTTTCTTAACGGGAGAAAAAAAAAGAAAAAAGGAAAGGAAGGAAAGAGAAGAAGAAGAAAAAAGAGAGAGAGAGAAGGGGAAAGAAAAGAAAAAAAAAAAGAAGAAAATACGAAGGGAAAGAAGACCTTTGAAAAGTACATTGCTCGCTCGTCAACGTGTACATATGTATGTTTATATATATATATATATATATATATATATATATGTATATACGTATGACGAGACTTGAGTCGTTGACGGTCCTCGTTTCATATCCTCCACGCTTTGACACGTCCGATTCTAAGCAGAGGAGGAGTCATTAGGGTGGAGGATATACATGTATGTATATATAGTCGAGATTGTGCGGATCGGAATACATATGTGTTTGTTATGTGCCAATCCATAAAGGTGCTATATTCAAAATAAAGTTTACGAAGGAAAAAATGCAGAGAGACAAGAAAAAGAAAAAAAGAAAAAAAAATAGAGAATAAAAAAGGCAGGGAAAAAGAAATTTGTCTAATAAAAACTCGTCGTTTTATATAATCATTAATTATATTTGGTTATGGTGCGTGTAAGTGTGTGTGTATATATATATATATATATATGGTGTTATTAAAATTCTATCCTCAATTATTGTTATATATCCCAATTATTCCATATCTTTATTATATACATGTATAATAGTAATAATGATAACAAATTATATTATGGGATATAATAATCCATTAAAAAAGAATTATTCGAACTTACTCTAATTAATTTATGATGTAGAGGAACAGCTACGTCGGACTCGACCGAACGTCCCGAAGGCTAAACACAGACTGGTGACTCAGTCCTTTTGATTCGACAAGAAACTACGAGAGCGAGATACTACTTTGTTATTGTTTACATCAACCGCTACTTTCATTATTCTAGTATCTACGAGTTCCTTTGAAGATTAAATAAAATGAAAGAAACGATAACATAGAGAGAAAGAAATAAACAGGCAGATAGAGAGAAAGAGAGAGAGAGAGAGAGAGAGAGAGAGAGGAGAGAGAGTGAGAGAGAGAGAGAGAGAGAGTATTATCACAACAAGCATTATGACAAAGATATAAGCGAAACAACGGAAAACCTTTTCTATATAGATAATCGAAATATCATTTTTAATATAACTAACGATCTCTAAGAATAAAATATTATATGAAAATAGTTATATTAATTGAACGATAATATCAATCGAAAAAAAAAAAAAAAAAGAAAAAAGAAAAGAAAGACAAATAGAATAATTACGTCAAAAACAGATTTAATCGGGAGGGGTGCAAAAGAGAGAGAGAGAGAGAGAAAAAAAAAAGAAAAAAAGAAAAAAAAGAAAAGAAGAAGAACTGAATTACTGTCGCGGACATTGGATGAAAATTTCGAAGATTCCAATTACATATTCGTGCGACGTTTTGAAGGAATATTAAAAAAAAAAAAAAGAAAAAAAAAAAAAAAAGAAAAAACCAGAGAGAGAGAGAGAAAAAGGAAATAAGTGAAAAGAATAAAAATAAAAAAAAATTTATTTTCATCGAGAGACGCGAAGAGACTGAATAAAATTAAATCGGACATAAAAGAGTCGCGAGTTAATCTTTGATCCATTTAAATCTTTATCGTTTATTTCGGCGAATCTTCCTCTTGCGAATTATCTCTCTCTCTCTCTCTCTCTCTCTCTCTCTAGCTATACATACATATACATATACATATACATATATATATATGTATATCTATCTATCTCTTTCCTCCGATGCCACTCGATCTTCGTGTCTGACGTGTAAATGCCGAGGTTAATGCGATGCGCTCCATTAAAGTCGAGTCCCGACAAGCCCGGAACATTGCTAATTGCACGTGGCGGGCGTGCAGTCCATGCCACGGCATGGCAGTTTGCCCTCAGTCCTCTTCATGCCAGGGCCCTTCCCCCGGCCTCTCCCTCGCCACTTCTCCTCGCACCGGCCTTCCACCACCCCTCCTCCTCCCTCTCACCATTCTCTCTCCTACCCCATTACTCGGTAGCAGCATCCTTATTAACGAAACGCGCGCCAACATTGCCTCTCCCTAACTCCCTTCTATCTCTCCTCCCATTTCTATCCACCCCCTCCCCCTGTCAACCAAAAACTCTCATCCTCCTTCATTTCCCATTCTCCTCTCCTCCCTACTCCCTCCCTCCCTCTTCCACCACCCATCCCTTTAACGCTCTCTCTCTCTCTCTCTCTCTCTCTCTCTCTCTTTCTCTTTCTCATACTATCCCCACCGCCTCTCCACATCTACATCAATCTCTCGTATTTTAATATTAATCAATTTTAACGCTCGCAACGGAGTTCGGCGACGTCGACTTCGATTTTTACCAACGTGACATTTCGCGAAGAAAATTTGGTTAGTTTTACTACGTTTGTTAGTTTTAATAATTCTTACGATATTCATATAATGGAGAAGATATCGGGAATATCGAGGCATATACACGTAATTATACCGTGATACACGCGATTATACCGTAAATAATTTTGTGCGTTAGAACGATTTAACGTCGTAAATAATTTATTAGATACATATATATATATATGGCAACAACTATCTATCGATTTTTACGTACGTTTTTCTTTTTTTCTCTTCTCCTTCTTCTTCCCTTTTTTTTTTCTTTTGCTTTTCTTTTCTTTTCTTTTCTTTTCTCGAAAAAATAATTCGAAAGAATATAATGTTCTCCTTATCGATTATGGTTCAAATAGCAGAGATAAAACTTTATGTATTTTCAAAGTATCGGATTAATTGTGTTTACGATTAAATTTTAACAACAAAAAAAAGAAAAATATATATATATATATATATATATATATATTAATGAGAAATGAAGATAAGAAATTCTAAGTCTTGTGTGTGATAAATTTTCTGTTTAAAAGAGAGAAGAAGAAGAAGAAGAAGAGGAGGAAAAAAAAACCAAAAGAAATCGAATTTCTTATTTTATTTTTAAAACAAAAATGGATTCTATTATCGTTTCTTTTTTTTTTCTTTTTTTTTTTTTTTTTTTAATACTTTTCATTTTATATAGAAAATTTGATATCTTATCGATCGGTTGATCCCTCAAACAGAGGACTTTGGGATCGTTCCACACGGGTCATCAAGGATAAGAGAACGCACCATTCTATTCTCGCTATGTCGGATAATTGGAAATTCCATTTCCACGAAGAGAGTCGTCCTATGCGATACCGTAACCCATCGTGTTACAGGATACTCGGAGTCTGTCCCTTCTTCTGGAAGAGCATTAGTGATCGGCTTGATTGCACTTTTCCTACGACGAAAGATGAGGAGAACGAACAGAGGATGAGAGAATCTTGAGAAGACCATTAAGGATATATCCTTGCTTACAATACCACGTATTTTACAATTCGTTTCGAAAATTATGTCAACCATTTCAACGAGAGAAAGAATTTCCCTATCTTCAAATTCTAATTCAATAACAATTATAAATTATTATACGTCTTTGTTACATTAAAACATTTGTGTTCTTAATTTAGAAAGAAGGAAGAGAAAGAGAGAGAGAGAGAGAGAGAGAGAGAGAGAGAGAATAATCATTGAAAAATATTATTAAAACAATTCATTCAAATAAAATAATTCATTCAAATATATTTGAAACAATCGAAATATTTGAAATATCTCTTGAAATTCGTTAAATATCGATGTCTCTCGACTTTGACCGGTTCAAAGTAAATACGTCATAGAGGGATCGGTAATTGCGTTAATTGCCGCAGCTTGAACTTAATCATCATCCTTCATAATTAACGAGATCTACCGATATAGATGGCACGGTAAGATCGCACTGCGAAATTACACACTTAAGACCTTATGAAGTATCTATCTCTACGGATGGGAATAATTTTCTTCTTCGTTGAGACAAAGGGGACGAATTCTTGGAGGGAAAAAAAAAATTAAAAAGAGAGAGAGAGAGAGAGAGAGAGAGAAATAGAAAAAAAGGGAAATGAAAAGAAAAGAAAAGAAAAAGGAAAAGGAAAGAAACGAGAGAAAGGATAAAAAAGAAATGAGAGTAGTACTACTCTCCTTTTAGGAAAATCGCAGAGTAATTCCATAGTAAAAATTCGAAAAAGATTTTTAATGAATGTAGGATTAGAGAGAGAGAGAGAGAGAGAGAGAGAAGAATGATATCTATTGTAATCGATCTAAATGTCGAAAATTTGTATAGGGAACAAGAGAAAGAGACAGAGAAAAAAAGAGAGAGAGAGAGAGAGAGAATCTAAGAAATAATAGCTAATGATCAATCGAAGAAAATTCATCGGAATTAGTCGATATGGCTTTGAAACTTTAGTTTACCAGAAGTGCTTATTTAACCCCCCCTCCCCTCCCATCCAGCAGTTTCATTGCCTTCAAGAAAGGAAAACCAAAGGGAATAACTAAAACTTCGAGAGAAGGAGGAAAAGGAAGAGGAAGAAGGTAGCTAGAGAGAGAGAGAGAGAGAGAGAAAGGAGAGAATTTTGTAGAGAGAAAGCTACCGAGGTCCGTGGGATCGAAGGACGAAAAGCAAGAACGGGATGGTGAAGCTTTGTTCCCGTGACGTCATGATGGAACGTGTCCCGTAACTTCTGCTCAGGAAATTGGAGAAGTATTGTGATGCAGGACGTAGCCTGTCGGACGAGAAAACCCTGAAACCTCCGAACTCCTTTGAGTCAGAGCCTTCGGTCTCACGATGTAGAAAAGCGCGTACAAAGATAGTCTTATATCCCTCGACGAATGACGTTAAGATAGTTCTTCCTCCTAGGCTTTTCCTTGAATATTACCTACCTCAAAAAGATCCTCCTACTTTTACTACTTCTTATTCTTTTTATTTCTTTTTCTTCTCTCTCTCTCTCTCTCTCTCTCTCTCTTTCTCTCTCTCTCTCTATTTTCTTTTTTTCTTTTTCCTTTCCTCTCTCATTACCTCCAATAAAACATTACTTTTTTTTCCCCCCTTTCTTTCTTCGATTTAACGATCGAATATCCTTTTCTTGCAGTTTACAAACTAAATCGTCCGGCCAATTTATAATCAGAGATTGACCAATTTTTATATATATATATATATATGTGTGTGTGTGTGTGTGTGTACTCATATTTCTTTAATCAATTCTAATCTGTAAATCGTTAATTAATCTCTCAGTTTTGTTAAAAGAAAGAAAGAAAGAAAGAAAAAACACATATACACGTAAAACAAATAATAAATCCGAATTCTTTATGTTTTATATTAATTTATTCAAAATTTATCTTGTCGCGAATTCACCTGTACAGAATTGAAAAAAAATCTGAAAAGATTAATAAAAATTTCAATTATATCGTAGTACGTTGACATGGCCGTATAAATAATGCTCAGTAAAATTGATCCGAAACGAAATAAATCTAAATTCACGTTGTACATCGAATCCGAGAAAGAAAGAAAGAAAGAAAGAAAGAAAGAAAGAAAAAAAAAGGAAGAAAGGATGGATAGATGGATGGATGGATGGATAGATGGATGGATGGATGGATGGATGGTTGGAAGAAAGAAGAAGATGAAAAAGAAAGAAGAAGAAGAAAGAAAAAAAAAGAGAAGAAATTCTTAAAGGAAAGTTGTATGTAAAGACTTTCACCCTTTTCGTTTTTCCGAGCGTCCATTGTAACTCACGAGTCAGCTCATCGCGTGCATTCGGATTACGCGATAGAGCCAATGCACTTGGTAATTCGAAACTTCTGACTTTCCTGGCACGGTACGTACCTTCTTCCTTCTCATAGCGGGCCTCATCTAAGTTAAGCCAGCGTGATTTGCATTCCGCCGTTGCTCGAGAAGACGTTCGAACTTCGATAAGGCAATAAATGTGAAAAAGTGACTGCGCGCGGTCGAAGACGTCGTGTTTTCCACTACTCCCTCTTTTTCCTCAAATATTCTCTCTTTCTCTCTCTCTCTCTCTCTCTCGCTTTCGCTCTGCGAATCCTTCTTCCTTGATATTTTTCCTTATAAGATGATGATCATGGAAATTATAGAAAAAATTATTCTCTCTCTCTCTCTCTCTCTCTCTCCCTCTCTCTCTATCTATCTATTTATCTCTATCTATCTATAGAAACACAAACTTAAATCGAAATAAGATGTCTTTCTACGCGTTCTTTCAATACTTTCATTTCATTTCATCTTTTTTTTTTTTTTTTTATTTTTTTTATTTTTTTAATTCCCGAATATTAGATCAACGAACGAAAACGTAGAGAAAAAATAAAGATACGGAAGGATGA
>NC_062204.1:3168360-3198360 GCF_912470025.1 Vespa velutina | reverse complement strand
GCCACACGTATATACCTCCAAGCGTGTCTCGTTCGAAACGTTCTACGACTTTCCACCGACTTTTTACAGACTTTTCTTCAGCCTCCTTTCCAAACCATCCCTCTCCCTCTTTTTCTCTCTTTTTCTCTACTAGCTAGCAGTAGGTACCAAACGTTCTTTCTCTCTTCTCTTCTCTTCTCTTCTCTTTCCTCCTCCTCCTCCTTTTCTCATCCTCCAACGCACCTCTGCTCGGCTACTTTCTTTCCTACGAGACTGCCGAGAGTAAAAATGTTAAAGCTTCGAGAGAGCATGACTGTGAGAGAGAAGAAGAAAGAAGAGGAAAAGGAGGAGGAGGAGGAGGAGGATCTGCATCTTCTCCTACACACCGCAACGAGCTCGCGCACGGAAGAGAACGAGAGAGAGACAGAGAGAGAGAGAGAGAGAGAGAGAGAGAGAGGAAGGGAGAAACCAAGTTACTCGCTAAAGAGAGAAAGAGGCCGAAGAGCAACGAGATTCTCATTTCAAATTCCGTCCGTGAGTCTTCGGACTCGTTCGACCGTAGGCACCAAAAGAAAAAGAAATCCCTTTAACCAAACGTTAAACTCCACGGATATACATAGTCTCCTTAGGTTGATCCCTTTCGAAGTAATTCTCAATGAAATGGTGAAATAATCATTTTTCTTTTTTTTTCGGATTAATAATAATACGAGGACAGAGAGAGAGAGAGGGGGCCCAGAGGTAAAAGGACCGGGGAAAAGAAGAAAAATAATATTTCTTGTTAGGATAGATAAGAAGATAGGAGAAAAAGAGAAACAACAAAATTTTGCCACGATAAAAAAGGTAACGAAATAAAAGAGAGAGAGAGAGAAAGAAAGAGAGAATGAATGAGATAGAAAATAGGATCGGGAAAACGTCGAGGGAATAGGGTAGGTTTGGTTTCGAAGGCGAACCACGTATCTTCCAGTAGTGGTACGAAAAGGAAGGGTGGCTCTAGTTGGTTGGTTGGTTGGTTGGTTGGCTGGCTGTCTGGCTAGCTGGCTGGCTGGCTGGCTGGCTGGCTGGCTAGCTGGCTGAAGCAGTGGTCAGCAGAATCAGAATGGTTAGGAGCCCATATAACGGGCACTCGAGCGATTTGAAGTCGGTTTCGTAGGTAGACGAGGTGTGTAGGGGTATGTTGGATAAGGTGGAATGAATACACGTTCACGCGCAACTTTCAAACTGCTGTCTGGATTCAGTGCTGGCTTCTACTCTTTCAGGGATACTTGCACATTTTCTCACTCCTTGGCTTCCTCTTCTTCTTCTACTTCTACTTCTACTTCTACTTCTTCTTAAGAATCGAACTTAAAGCAACGGTTAAGCTTTATCCCAAAATGGAAAACATCGTTTCGATGTGACGACCGATTATTCTCATCTTTCCGATAATACCTATTGCCATTATCAATTCACGTCAATTCATTTCGAATTATATCTGAGCATTACAATTATTATTAGTATTTACGTATGTACGTAATTAATTTATGAATAAAAGGTATATCCAAAGTTGACGACCGTTCTCTAATTCTTTAAAACAATCCTTTTTTTTTTTTTACTTATTTTATCGATGAATTCAATGCAATTAATATTTATTTATGCCAAAAAGAAAGAAAAAAAAATAACAAAAGAAGAAGAAGAAGAAGAATTATCTTTACAAATTTCCGTTCGAAGTGATACGCAAAAAATATGTCTCCTTGGTAACACGAGTTAGCCTATCTGTGTTACCTAAATCCACCAGAGGATTTGTTATACGTTAAAGCGGATGATCGCCACGTACTATGTTCTATATGTACATACGTACATACACGCTCGACGTAGTAATACCTTGCAAAGGCTCGTTTGTGAACAATAAAGGCATTTAGGAACGTATATACGTCGAACGTACTACGTTCATTCGTTGACGATTAACGTGGACAGAAAGCTTCTTAACTTGGATATATATATATATATATATATATATATATATATGTACAAACATATACAAACACAGAGAGAGAGAGAGAGAGAGAGAGAGAGAGAGAGAGAGAGAGAGAGAGAGATATATAGGCATATAGAAAATAGAGAAGAAGAAAAAGAAGAAAAAGAAGAAGTGAGATAGAGAAGTTAGTAGGGCCAAAGGGTGGAGGAAAGGAGGGTGTAGATGGGGAATACGGGCTAGAAAGCTTTCTATATCCTATCCAAGGGCAGAAGGTATGAAATCGCTTAACGAGAGGTAAATCCGAATATCGAGTTTCTCGAGGAGTAAGCGATTAAGGTTAGAGAAATTCTGCGCATGAAATTTCCCTATGCGTTAACGTCCTGCATGGTCATTTCGCCGGGGCAAAACTTAGTGAATCCGGATAATCCTATTAGCCAGGACACCCAAGCACTTGCAACGAGTTAAACGCCCAGGAAAACAGAACATCGTCCTTCTCTGCGACCGCTGATGGAAACCTAGAAATTCGTTTCTTCTCTATCTCTCTCCCTCTCTCTCTCTCTCTCTCTCTCTCTCTCTTCCTCTACCTCTCTCTCTCTCTTTCTTTCTTTCTGACTTTCCGTTTCCGAAGGGATTCGAATTACATATACGTACGTATATATATATATATATATCTGTTTATCAAACTAATTGAATTTGTTGTTATCGTCCATTGATACTTAAAATAAAATTTATTACGACTTTAGGGTAAAGCGTCGTACAGCTCGTCGTAAATCTACGTACACTATCTAATTACTTTTTCTTTTCTTTTTTTTTTCTTCTTCTTCTTCTTACAATTTGTTTCAATTATATTGACAATATAATGCTATAATAAATGAATACATATATATATGTTAAATTTAATTTATATTTATTTCGATTTTATTTTCAATAAAACCATTTCTTTTATTCTTGCTATATAAGTTTGAAGGACGTAGGACAAAGAAGTCGAGAAAGAGATCTATCTTTTATAAACAACGATGTAATAAACGTACGCAAGCACACGCACTAGCACGTTACAATACGTACTTACACACATATTCCCTTTCAGACAATGCCGAGAATTTCTGTTATAATAAAAAATACGTAAATCGTCGTTCTGGTCGGACCATAAAAAAAGCATCGAAGGAGATAGAGAACACGATAAAACCGTTGTCGTTGGGAGATAGGAGGACGTGTCGGGAGGTAAACGAAAATAGGGAGAGGGCTGAGGGGAGGGGGACGGGGTAAGGGAAAGAGGGGGAAGCGGATGCGAAAAATGTGTCCTTTTTTTTTTTTCGACGCCTATACACGTCAAACAGTCCGCGAATTTTGCGCGTAATTCCGTAGCGAGCGGAAATACGAGGTACGATATAAATCGCAATAATGTTTGCCCAGTGAAAAAGGTTTTAAAGCTTTTTTCACGTTAACAATGTAAAATGTGTATGTACGTATATGTGCATATATATATATATATATATATATATATATATATATATATATATATATATATATATATATATATATTTGGAAGGGATATGAGAGAAACGAGTCCCTCTCTCATGGCGTTCATCGTTTAAACATGCCAAACGTTCTGGCCAACGTTGTTTGTAAATTTAGTCACTGTTAATCCTGAATTGTTTAGGAACTTTCTCGTGGCTCTGGATGCTGCTACACGTAGATTACGCGTATATATTTACGTACAAATATATACGTTTATATTCGAGATGTCCTTCTCCTCTGCCTTACTACTAAAACCCAACCTCTTACTCTCCTGCACTCCCCCCGCTCCCTCCGCCCCGACTGCTCCTCCGATTCTTCAGCGCTTCACGATCTTTCAGCATATACTTTTCCGAGAATAAAAATACTAGTGAATGATAAAAATATAAAAATATAGAGAAAGGAAAGAACGGATATCGATAACATATATGTATATACATATATATCGATGATATGTCGATATAAATATTTATATATATATATATATATATGGATGTATATGTGTGAAATATACGTACATATGTGGATGTATGTGTGTAAATTCTACTATATATATATATATATATATATATATATATCGAAATGGAAAATACATGTACGTATCTAATATTTTCTCTTTCTCCTTCTTTATTTCTCTCTCTTTCTTTCTAAGTCGTCAAGATATGTTAGAAGGATTCTCACGGTACACTATTGTAACCATCGAATCTTCTTCGTATCCACGTCACGCTTCACAGTTTTGTACGCGTCGACGTAGGAGCACAGTGCTCGCGGGTATATGCAGTTCAAACATTGCATGCACATTCGCATGACGCGTGTCGAGGCGGCAAACATTGCCCCATAAAGCGGATCGAGTCTGGGAAAAAAAGGAACACCGCACGCAATTTTCACACTTTCCCGCTTTTTCAACGTTGCGATTGGGTTTCTTTTTTTTTCTTCCTCCCTCCCTCCCTCCCTCTCTCTCTCTCTCTCTCTTTCCATTTTTTTTTCTTTTTTTTTTTTTTAACGATCCACGCTGCTTGGAAAAGACATCGGTGTCCATGCATAACGTTTGCGTAGATGCACTTGTATGCGTGCGAGCGCATTGTGCATGGATATATGTATTATATACGTTGTATACATATATATATATATATATATATATATATATATATATGTATATATATAAAAGTATTGCTCGTTTCACGCGAGAAACAAACATTTATAAGAATTCACTTGATATCTCTCTCTCTCTCTCTTTCTTTGTGTCGACTCAGATCTAATAATAGTCACTATCATAGATCGATCAAACTCAATTCCTATTGAATCATTAAATATCTTATTAACAATGCGATGTTATATTTGACTATTAATAGTTTATACGATGGACTTATTCAAGAAATTGAAATATAATCATTTACTAATTAAGAAAATAAATTAGATAGAATAATTTAATTCTAATGATGAATTCGTCGAATGTTATTTTTAAAATAACTATCCCTGAAAATATTCCATTAATTCACTAATATCATGATGCTAGAGAATTATACGATCGATAACTTTTCAATGTTTCAAACGACGAAAAACGTTACCCCGACATTTTGATTATCAGTTATGATATCCCATGCTTAAAGAATAAAAAGAAAGAGAGACAGAGACAGAGAGAGAGGGAGAGAGAGAGAAACGTCAATGACCTGATATTTTTTCATTGGAGATTTTTTCTCGTCTCGGTAATAAAACTATCGTTATTCGGTCGCGACCTGTAAATTGTATTTTATCGGTCTCAGAATACGCTGATTGTCGATTCGAACTTTTTCTCTTTATCTCTATCTTCCTCTATTTCTCTCTCTCTCTCGCTCTCTCTTTCTCTCTGTTGTCGCTTTTTAACAACAATTCTCGCGTTCACTCGTCGTAAGCTTTTGCAGTCGTTGGTAATCGACGTAAATTTCTTATAAGATGAAAGCCGAAGAACTCTCTTTCTCTCTCTCTCTCTCTCTCTCTCTCCCTCTATCTCTCTCTGTCTGTCTGTCTGTCTGTCTATCTATTTCGTTCTTTAAGGAAATTCCACAGGGAAAAAGAGAGGACGACTAAACGAATGGAAAAAGAGATTTTAATAGTGCTTCCTTTTAAAATGCAACTCTTTTTTCCTTTCTTTTTTTATTTCAAGAGAACTAGACAGCATTATTTATTTCTATAACGAAAGAACGTATATATATATATATATATATATATATATATATATATATATATATATGTCTCTCTCATCTTAAACAGAGATCTGATAAAAGTTTAATCGTAAAACAAGGAACAAAGAGCTACGTAAAATTCTTGATTGCATCGGTATGCAATATTAATTTGATTAACGAAATAACATATAAGATCGAAATAAATCAAATAATTTCGACGAAATCAAAAGAAACGAAAAAGATAAAATCTAATAGAAATCCAATCGATTTAATCCTATTGTTAATCTCATATATTTTATTTAAACTTATAAATAATGAAATGCATAACGATCTAAATATACGAATAATAAATATACATATATGAATAAGTATCGAAGATAGAAAGAGAGAATAAGAAAGAGAGAGGAAGTGAGAGAAAGAGAGAGAGAGAAAGAGAGATTCGATGTTTCTCTCAAACAGACGTCAGACGCGACGACTAGGAGGATATTTCGTGCAACGTCTTACAATGCAGGGTTAATATCATGGAGGACTACCCCTACGGCCATATTCTCTTGTACACAAGCCAAGGTTTGATCGCTTCCCTAGATTTCGTGACGTTATGAACCACCAGCCGTGTTTACACACAGGATTGTAGGCGCAGTCAATTTCATGGTCGTGCGAGTAATTTATTGTACGTGAACGTATGCTGGCTCGTTCTCTCTCTCTCTCCCTTACTCTCCTTTCATGATAATAACGTATAACCTACTTTTACTCATATGTTCCCAACCTACAACACGATGCATAAGTTACATACATACATACATATATGCATGCATAAATACATACGTACATACTCCTCCTTCTATCTCTATCTCTCTTTCTCTCTATCTCTTTATCTCTCTCTCTCTCTCTCTCTCTCTCTCTCTCTCTCTCTCTCTCTCTCTCTCTCTCTCTCTCTCTCTCTCTCTCTCTCTCTCTCCGCTGTATTTTTCGGAATAACGATATTGTATATTTTTATTAGACGGATTAAAAAAAAAAAAGAAGGAAGAAACGATTGATGGTAAAATAAATGTATCTACGTTAACATTTTGAGAATTCAACGAGATACGATGAATAAAGTTCTTATCGTGATTTTTAAAAATCGATTAACCCTTTTGCCACAACCATACAGAATTTTAATCGCACTTTGTTCTATTCTACATACTGGACTCGCGTAATTTTACAATCCGAGAGAACAAGAGAAGAGAAAAAAAAAAGGAGGAAAGAAAAAAAAAAAAAAAGAAATATTACCCTAAAGAATCTGTCAAAGTAAAAACAATTATAATGACTTTTAATATCATTCAAGAACTTTCGAGTAACTAATTCTCTCTGTAATAAAGGCATAAATGTACGATGTTCGAGTTTTTAATCGATTTTCTATAATTATTCGCATGTGAGACAGTTCAGATTGTTGCGCGTGCGTGGACGTCTCTGTGTGTACGTGTGCGTGTGCGTGTGCGTGTATAGAAAGTAAGTCTAATGTTATCCGATAAAAGAGAAAATAACGTAACGATAGGAAATCAGAAATGGAGGATCGTCGAACAATACTCTTTTTCTTTTAATGGGATCACAGATCGAATGGAATCACGCGAGAATCGAAGCCTTCTATGTTCGTCGACGTAGACGTCGACGTCGACGTTGACGACGATGAGGTATCGACGAAGTGATCTATGCTGCAAACAGAAATCGTACGTTTCTGAAATACAAATGGACATATGAGGATGTAATATTCGTAGAGAGGTACATCGATTGAAGGATTGGTTGCTTAAGAGAACTACGTCGATCGATTGATCGATCGATCGATCGTTTGTCTTATTGCTGAGGAATCAATAAATGTATGAGAGAGAGAAAGTGAGAGAGAAGAGATAGATCGATGAATCGATCGATCGATCGATCATTCTACGATAGGCAGATATACAGATAATTCTGACAATAAGCCAAGAGAGAAAGAGAGAGAGAGAGAGAGAGAGAGAGAGAGAAGCCTTTGTCTATTATTAAAGGCAGAAGAAGCTACCATATATACACACGCTATATATCATGGTATAGGTAACAAGCAAACTCTAACGATCCAACGGACGACCCCAACATCGGAAATTCTCTGCATAGTTCCGAGTACGTTACTGATCAGTCCCGGAACCGGACCAGTCTTCAGTCAAACGTTAAAGGCTGATACAATCGATGGAAGATACAAAGTAATTTAGATTGAAAGTACGTGGCGATCGAGTTAAGGATTCGAGAAACCTTCGAGCTAACTCGTAAGACTTCCTCTTTGACTAACGAACCAGAAAGATAGAGAGAGAGAAAGAGAGAAAGAGAGAGAGATGAAGATGAAAAAGAAAAAAAAAGAAATGTCAAGTCTAAAATGAAGGAAGAAATTTTTCATAACATTTTGCCACGTATCGTTCGAATAAAACTCAAAAGATCGATCGTGAGGACGTTTAAAAATGATTTAATGCCGACTAGCTACATAGCTAGCTAGCCTAGCTAGCTATAGAGAGAGAGAGAGAGAGAGAGAGAGAGAGAGAGAAAGAGAGAGCTTGCTTTCCGCGGAGTTGGCAACCGAGAGAGGGAGAAACATCGGGGTAAAGCAACTTGTTGCACACGCCGCGCCGGTGACACACAACGCCTTTACGCGAAAGCTCGTGTCTAAAAGCTCGCCGCCTCATGTTAGCGCCACCTAATCCGTTTCCCACTGACTTTTCACGCTGGTGATTTGTCACGCTGAAACTACTTTCGGACACAGTCCACGATTTCCTTTTCATTCGATGGAACTATAATTAAAAAAAAAAAAAAAAAAAAAAAAAAAGAAGACAAAAGACAAAGAGAGAAAAAGAAGAAAACGTAAGCAAGACAAAGACAAAGAGAAAGAGAGAGAGAGAGAGAGAGAGAGAGAGGCAGACGGAAGAAGAAGAAGAAGAAGCTAATTCGTTTCTTAAATAATCGAATATACGTCATATCTTTAATTTGGAAGAAAACGGCAAAGTATATTAATTCATAACGTCCAGTTATTTCATTTGTGACTTTACCTTGCAGTTAGGACTTCGTCGTACGTGAACAAACAGGCTGTCAAGCTGAGAGAAACTCGCCTTGATTAGGACGACATCCAGAAACCTTCCTGGCCTAACATCCAACTTACTGTTTAACTTTCTACTATGTACACAATCAATAACCGAAGAAACATTCGAAATTCTCGGAGACTTACTATCTTCTTCCTTTGGAAAATACAAAAACTTTGATAACTCATCGAAACCCGGAGATCCTCAAGACTTGGGATAGTATTCTAACCAAATAAGAAAATTACTATTATTATTATTATTATTATTATTGTTATTATCATTATTATCATTATTATTAATATTATTATTGTTCCTGTTGTTATATATATATTATTATTATTATTATTATTATTATTAAAAGAATATTGAAGATCAAAACGAGATATAAAATTTGTATTAGACGTCGATCAGTATTATTACACTTTTCCATAATGATAAATATATTTTAGAAAAAAGTTTGATCGAGTAAACACATCGGATCAATATAAATTCAGGATTGATAAATCGTCGATAATTTTTCTTCGCGAGAAACCAAACAGAGAATGATGGTAAACGATCGATCATAGTGCGTAACAGCAGCATATATTAAATCGCTTATATCTCGAGTGAGATGCCCTTTAAAAACAAATCACGTGATACCAGTTTGAATAACATCGGATAAAGAAATCAAAGTTACTCGTTAGATTGATTGAAGGATAGGATTAAAGCATAAAAGTGAAAATACCGTTAATGAAGTGGATCAAAAATCTTTCGAGTATACTGCCGTGTATAGCTTGTTCTCTTCTTCCACAACCTTCGGTACCTCCATCTCTACTTCCTCATCCTCTTCCTCTTCCTCTTCCTGTTCCTTTACCTCTTCTTCCAACTCTTTCAGCTTTCGCGGACGAACAAAAGCACGAGATTGGATTGGAAGAAGAGAGAAACGGCTCGTTTACGTCTAACATTTCCACGTTTTACCTCCTTCTACTTTCTCTCTCTCTCTCTCCCTCTCTCTCTTTCTCTTTCTCTTTCTCTCTTTTACTCTACTCCCCTTTTCGATAGACCGAATCGATGTTCGATGTTCTTTGATCGCACCATTACCGAAATTGTTCGATATTTTCTCCACAAAAATGCAGCTCTCTCTCTCTCTCTCTCTCTCTCTCTCTCTTGTAAAGAGAGAGAAGGATATAAAAAGTATTTAAATATACTCTGAACGAAGAAAAATCCTTAATTGTACAACTTGTTGTGAATGTAAATTACAAGTGATTCAAACGATGAATTGATCGATAGAATTTTCCTTTCTATTCGCCATTTCTTTTCTCTCTCTCTCTCTCTCTCTCTCTCTCTTCTTTCTTTTTCCTTTTTCTTGTGAATAAAAAGAAAAAAGGAAAAAGAAAGAAAGAAAAAAAAAAAATGAATTCCATTTCATTCATAGGTAAATAAAATCGGACGGGCAGAGGGAAATCGTGTTTGTTGGTATTAATCTCGCTGAAAAGATTAAAGTATGGATTATATAGCGAGAGGATTAAGAGTCCAGGGCCGTTAAGACCAACTATATTCTCGTAGCTCTCGCAAGATTTCCTTCTCTTAGTTGTTTCCCGTTCCTCCTCCACCTCCTCCTCCTTCTCCTCCCCCGCCTCCTGCCCCTGAATGCATTGAGAAATTCAAGCCAATGCAAATCAGTGTGCTCTCTCTCTCTCTCTCTCTCTCTCTCTTATTCCTTCCTCTTCTAACCCCTTTCTTTCAGTCTACTCTCTCTTCTCTCTTTCTATTTCTTGTCACCTCCGATCGAAACTCTGTTCACTACGAGAGAGGAAAGCGAGTCTAACACAATGGCGAGAACCAGAGAATATTGAATTTCTATGGCTTTCTTTTACCGTTGTCTCTTACTCGAACTGATAATTAATTTGATTAGACCAATTCTGTGGTAGACAGTAATATATAAATCCTTCAATTCTCAAGAATAGATAAGTATAAATTCTTTAAGGATTTTTTTATGATGAGGATAAAAAGAAAGGAAAAACGAAAGAGGGAGGGAGGGAGAGAGAAATAGAAGAGAAAAAGAAGAAGAGAGTATGAAAAAAGTTCTCATCTCAAGCTTGTCCGACATTCTCTTGAAGAGAGAACGAGCGAGAAGGAAGGAGATAGAGTTAGATTTAGATTTAGAGAGAGAGAGAGAGAGAGAGAGAGAGAGAGGAAACGACATTAGCAAGTGGTAGGTACACCTAAATCTTAGCTAATAGTTTCGTCTTGTCGGAGCCTCGACTCGCGTAATTTAGCTTCATAGCCTCATCTACGTAGCAGCTAGAGCTCTTCTCTTTACCCCTTTCACCCTCTCACCTTCTCTCTTCTACTTTCCCCATAGTCTAAGCTCTCCCCGCAGCCCTTCTACCCTTTCCCCTTGACAGAAGTAACGCTAAGGTAGTAGCGGAACAGCAACACCTCGGCAACACCTCCTATCCCCTTCCCCTATTTTCCACCCCCTACCCTTTTCTTCCTCTCTCTCTCTCTCTCTCTCTCTCTTCTCGTAAAAGGCAAGGGTGGTCTCCATCCTCATCCCCATTTACTACCCTCTATCCCTACTCCTATTCTTAGTCCCTACCAACCAGGACCGGTATGTCCTCTCGAGCTAGAACTTTGTATCCCTGTCTTACGAGAGGAGAAGCAGCAAAGTGGTGCAAGGTAGTCCCGACGGCAATGTTCACTATATTAACACCTCCATCCAACCTTAATGAATCCCTCAGTCTAGGGAACTGACTAAAGGGAGTAAGATAGAGGAGGTGGAGGAGAAGGAAGAAGAAGAAGAAGAAGGAAGAGGAAAAGGAGGAAGAAGGAGAAGGAGAAGGCGAAGGGATGAGTCGAAGGAGAAGAGATCGTAGTTCCTTCTTCCGTCTTCGCCTAACGGCAACGCTGTCGCCGTCTTAGTCGTCGTCGTCGTCGTCGTCGTCGTCGTCGTCCTCGTCGTCGTAGTCGTCGTAGTCATCCCTTCTTCCTCTTTCCAAGTCGTAAATATCTCTCCCAGACCGGTTGGAACATTTGAGCACGTCCTACTTGTTCTTACCCTCTCTCTCTCTCTCTCTCTCTCTCTCTCTCTCTCTCTCTCTCTTTCTTTCTTACCCTTCAACATAGATTCGCCAGTTTCACGGACAAGCGTCGCCCGTTCTTCACGCGAATCACCCTTCTCCCCCTTAATTATGTCGTCAGAGAGATATTGTGCCGACTATCCTTCTCTCTCTCTCACTCTCTGTCTCTCTCTGTCTCTCTCTGTCTCTCTTTCCCTGTCTCTGTCTTCGTCTTTCTCGTTTCCTAGATCAGTCCCTTCCCAACGATTCCATTGTTCGAGATCCTTTGTTTGAAAAATGGAAAATTTTACACTTACGATCGAGTTAGTCTTTCTCGCACGATCGATCCTAATCCCAAGGAAAATTCAACAAGAGAGATTCTCTAGATTCCTCCAAAGAGTTTTATTTAAGCTCCTTTGAAAATGACAAAATCCTATTCGAGGGGACTTTTAAAGATGCCGCTAAATCAGATAAATTATTTTTAACTTTTATAATCAGATTACATCTTCTTAAACGATTCGAGTATATGATTTCTATTAGGTGTAACAGATTTATGTTTTTCGTAATAGAATCTTCTACAGGATTGAACCCGATTTCAATTAGGTATATATACTATTATGAGAAAATCGGTAATTACCT
This sequence comes from Vespa velutina, assembly GCF_912470025.1. NCBI lineage: Eukaryota > Metazoa > Arthropoda > Insecta > Hymenoptera > Vespidae > Vespa > Vespa velutina. The sequence continues at coordinate 3,185,999 of NC_062204.1, read as the reverse complement.
ATACAAAATGAAATATGATTCTCTCTCTCTCTCTTTCTCTCTCTTTCTCTCTCTCTCTCTGTGTATATATATATATATACATCTTTTTAACTTCAGTATATTTTCAGTATGATACACCTATTTAATTTCATTTTCTACCTATCCAAGAATAGAACTTTACTCGTTTTCGATACGTTCGCAATTCCGTGGATTTCAACCTAATTAACTCTCAAAGTGGTCATTAAAACTTTGGCGGCATAGTTTCGGAAACGTAATCTTACATTCTTAGCTAGCTACCTAGCCGTGGAAAAGGGAATGGATTCGTTTATTAAAAAGGTACGTTTTTCTTGTGCGCGAAACTTTTCTCCTCCTTATCAATCGATACCGGAGAAGCGTGAAGAAGTTTGTGACTTTCGAACGCAAGTCTTGACGTTGTAAATTCTTCTCCTTCTTCTTCTTCTTCTTCACCCTCTCCTTCCTATTTTAGAATTCTTGTGATTATAAATATTTTCCAAGTTAAAAGAACAGAAAAGAGAAAAGTTTGGGATCGTTGATAGGAAAAATATCAAAAGATATTTTATTTTTCATCTCTCTCTCTCTCTCTCTCTCTCTCTCCCTTTATCTTTCTTTTTTTCTTTAGCACACAGTGATAAAAGTTCTGTAATCTTGATTAGAAAAACAGATCTGGCTTTTTTTTTACCACAGCATCCTCCTCTTTCCTCTTTCTCTTTCTTCCTCCCTTTTCTCACTCTCCCTTTCTCTCTCCCTTTTCTTCTTTCTCATAGTTCGTTCCATTATGCACATACGGTCTTCGCACCACAAGCTATCTCATAACCCGTTCTACCTTTTACCGTTCGCGGAGTGCGACGTTATACCCCCATTTTCTCTTAAAGTGTCCTATCTTTCCCTCTCTCTTTCTCTAACATATACACACATACACACAAAAAGATATATATATATATATATACATATATATATACACATAGCCTAGTATGTCCTCCCAACGGCGAGCTCGACACTTTTGCGTGACGTACGAGCGTTTACGAGAGCCTTACTGGAGCCGAAAATTTCCAAAGCTCCGAGACGAAATCTTCGGTCTCGACGGATGAAAGAAGAGCGTGAATGAAAGAGAGAAAAAGATGGATAGAGAATGTAAAAGAGAAAGAGAGAGAGAGAGAAAGAGCAATCTCATACTCGTTCAGAGGACAAATTATTTCCCCATTTTATGGTCGGCTAAAATATAAATCAAGTTCTAAATTAAATTCCTCGTCCCTCGCCAACCGAAACCGATTATAACGAGCATTTTATAACGTGCGAGTGTGAAAGAGATGAAGAGACAGAGAAAGAGAGACAGACAGACAGAGAGAGAGAGAGAGAGAGAGAGAGAGAGTAGAAATGAAAGTATGTATTGTAACACGAGAGTACTCGCGCAAGTCCACTTTTCCCAATCGGTATTATATTGAGGGTCTTCACAACCCCCTTTTTATCGATTTTCTCGAAGCCAACGAAGTTGTCACAGTTTTTTTTAACAATCGAGAAGAGTCCACTTATTTTTCTGTCTCATCGATACCTAACGAGAAAAAGAAAGGTGAGAAATATTTATCTTATAAGACGATCATACGATACGAAAATCACAGTCATGAATTTATCCTCAACTTGATTAAACTTTAAAAAGATCACAATAATGGTAATATATCGTGATAAATTATAACGAAATGGTTTTAAAATAGATATGACCGCATGAAAAAAAAGAGTTAAAGTATCGAATTTATATATATATATATATATATATATATATAAATATATATATATAAACAGAGCGAAAGATATATTATTGAAATATCTCATTTTCTATAAACGATAAGGAAAAAACGAGAATACATAGAGAGTTATTTGTAATTGAAATAATTTATATCTTATAATAGAACATGGAAATTAAATTAATTTACAATTAATATATTAAAGAAAAAAAAGAATAGATAAATAAATTAAAAAGTACGTAAATTAAAAAAAAAAAAAAAAACAAAAAAAAACAAAAAAAGAAAAAAGAAAAAAGAAATAAAAAAAAAGCTAAACAAAAATTAAATAAATTAATATAAACGCACATGTTATTTTCTCCTTATCTCAGATATACATATGTTGTAGGTATACTACGATGATCTAATACATGAAATTCGTTGAATAAAAATTCGATAAAAAGAAAGATGGAAGGGGGGAGAGAGGGAAGGAAGGAAGGAAGGAAGGAAAGGAGAAGTAGTAGACATGACGCAAGAGTGCTTTCGTTTCGAGTTTACCACATTAAATAATTAGTAATCAGAGAAAAAGGATAGAAAATCGAGGAGAAGGAGAATACGCTTGCGCGGAGTTCTCCCTTTTCCCAACACAAATATTTCTCGATCCGCGGGACATGAATGCTCGCTCAAAAAGCGAGCATTCTCCTCCTCCTCCTCCTCCTCCTTCTCCTCTACCCTTTTCCTCTTCTATCTTCTCTCACCATCCTTTGAGCGTTTCTCTCGCACTAGTCGCGACGGCTAATGAAAGCGCGGTTTTACTAATCCTCCCAAATATTTTTTAATAAAAACGCACGCGAGAATTCGCGACACAATATATATGTATACATGTATACATACGTAAGAAAGAGAGAGAAAAAGAGAGAAAGAGAAAATCAAAGCTGTAGCCTTTTGTTTCGCTTTTTAAATCTTTATAATCCGTATAACGCGAACGTACCTTCTCATCTCATTTTACTCTCGTCGATGTATTATAGAAGATTATGGTGTTGCACGCGAGATTCTATTTTTCTACTTCAAAAGTATAAGAGTTAGAAATAAAGAGAGAAAGAGAGAGAGAGAGAGAGAGAGATAATAGCACGTGAAAGAAAAAAAAAATATATATATATATATATATATTAAAGTTTTTCGCGAATCTCGAAATTGTTAAACTTCAGCAGCTTATTCGACTTATGAAAGATATATTCTCCGTTCCCGTATTTTTCTTGTCTTTATGAAAATAGTAAATTTCTATATAATTCGTGCGACATAATTTCAAGAAAAAAATAATAATTATTTCACCTTACATCATTATATAATTTCTATTTGATAGATTTACCTTAGGATAGATAGTTGCGTTGATTGTTTGAAAAAGAATGACGATTGACGATTGAAAATCCATTTGAAATTAATTATGAATATATCGATTGAATTATTATTATTATTATTATTATTATTATTATTATTATTATTATTATTATCATTATTATTATTATCATTATCGTATGCTTGTAACAATAATGCAATTCAACTTTAACGATTATTGAAGAGGAAACAAAGTTCCTCGGAAAAGTTTTCATTCTCCGCGAAAGATATTGTATATTTTCTCGTTTGGCAATAATCTTAACGCAACTTACCCCCAAAAACTATAACGTTGGTGAAGAAAGAGAGGGAATAGAAAAGGGGTAGGAGGGAGGCTCGAGTAGTTATGATTCGTAGTTTGAAGAAACATTAGGATGTTAATATCGAACATAGTTTCGTCTCTTCGACCGATCGTAGAGGATGAGAGTAATAATATAACGTTCTTCAAACATTCATTCACGTTACGGACACAACGGAAGGATCCCGCGCGAAATCTCCCACTAATATAAACGCTTATGCATAGTTTCGAGTTCGGACGGAAGTTTATCCGGAACTTTAAGTTAATCTTAAACTAACATCGATGAAGTAGGTACTTACAAGCAACCACCGTAACGTTGAAACGATTAGACCAAGGCTTGTGTAATGGAATGTGGAAGGGGCTAAGAGGGATATTCAGAGAGAGAGAGAGAGAGAGAGAGAATAGTGACGTAAAAAGGGTTGGACTTTCCAAAGTCCAAATCTAATATCCACATAGTTGGGAAAACTCTCTCTCTCTCTCTCACTCTCTCTGTATATATATATATATATTTCTTTCTCTTTCTATCTCGCTCTCTTTCTCTTTCTCTCTCTGTCTCTCTCTCTCTTTCTCTCTCTCTCTCTCTCTCTCCCTTTCTGTCTCTATCACTCTTTCTCTTTCAAACTCGTGCGAATAAATTTCTGATGAACATTTTATAATCGATAACGTACTACCTTTAACCCGTTAACCGTTTTATGTACAGTGCTATCGTTATCCACTCGGTTCCGCTTCGAATATTATTTATTTAAATATCCATCTCGCTCCTCCTACACATTTCGAAAATTCGCTCGTCTGCTTTTGAGACATCGATATTTTACCCCGAGCGGATATCAATATTCATTGCAAAAGCGTCGCTTTCGTCCATCGTTGCTTGTAAATTTGTATTTGAAAAAGGACAGGGCTAAAATGGAAAGCGGAAATAAGAAAAAAAGAGGAAAAAAAAAAAAAAAGAAAAAAGAAAGAAAAAAGAAAAGTAAAAGAAATAAACCAAGGGGGGGGGTGGGGTGGGGGAAAGGAGAAAAAGGAAAGCGAGAGGAGGGAGGAGGGGAAAAAAAGAAAAGAAGGAAAAGGAAAAAAAGAGAAAAAGTTCGAAGAAACATTTAATGAATTTCGTTGTTCGAATTTAATAATTCTATATTAATAGTAATTAATATCGAATCCTTGCGTGATCTTTTAAAAATCTATAGTAATATCAATAAAACGTAAAATAAAAAAGATAATATCGAAGATGAAGAAGATGAAGAAGAAGAAGAAGAAGGGAAAAGTGTGAAAGTTGCAAAGTACCTTTTCCCAATGAATTCAGTAGGGCAGTTTTTAACCATAACGAAAGCGACATCATGAACCTTCCTCTCCTCTGCTTGTTCCCTCGAGAAGACGTGTTAGCCCGGTTCTCCCTCAAGCTCCGAGACCTCTCTTCTTCTTCACCGTGTGCCCGCGACCTCCCAGATAATTAAACGAAATTCATTTACATAGCTCGGGTAATACGAAGGTACTCGGTAGAATGAAGCCGAAGGATAGAATGGAGAGAAAAGAGATGAGGTGACAACGATCGTTCCTGGTGGTGCAGGGAAAGGAGCCTTGAAAGTTAGAATAGGATAGGAGAAGAGAGAGAGAGAGAGAGAGAGAGAGAAGGAAAAACGGAGTGTCAGGTTTATGGTAGCACACGGTATAGTAAGTACTCTCTCTCTCCCTCTCTCTCTATCTTTCTCTTTCTCATCCTTCTTACTCCCTTGGGAACACCCAAGCCTCCCTCTCTCTCTCTCTCTCTTTCTCTCTTCTTCCCTCCCACTTTTGATTTTCGCTGGAGACGTTTATGTCTCGCGAAAACTCCCATCGGTATATCTCACACGGTGAACTTACTTACTCACTCACTGTAGAAAACGAGTACGTACGTACATATCGTATATGGCCGAGCACACAGTTCTAAACCAAAAGAGGTGGGAGACGACACCGCGCGCTAGTATCGCTATGAAAATTTCATTCCGCTTTCTATATGAAAGTAGTCATCGTTTGAAGATATCGTCTTACCTCCATTTTCCAACTCCTACATTCACTTGCCAAATTCACTTCCTCTTTCCTTCCTTCGAACAGGCCATGGGAGCTATTCAAAACGACGGTCCCGTTAAATGCCAAACGTTTTCATTGCTACCATACTATTTCCAAGGCGTGTTATAATATTAGTTCACTTGTAATATATATGAATGTATGTATGTATCTATGTATATATGTAATGTTTCTATTGTATTTAACTATTACCAAGAAACGAATTTATTAAAATTAATAAGACCATTTTTTAACATGTTTTTACATATAGAAACATTTCGAATATATATATATATATATATATATATATATATATATATATATATTCTTTTTATTAATGTAACGAAAATAAGTTTATCATTTGTCTTGTTTGAATAAATACATTAATAAACTGCATTAATTAATTATCATATTAATGCATGATTCGTAACTTTTGTTCACTTAATACTTAAAACAACAATATTATTATCGAACTACTAAAAATCAATATATATATATATATATATTTAATATGTATACGTAACAATCATGCATTTAAAATAAATAGATTTTTAATAAAACTATTTCTATCGATATAAATTTTCACCTTTAACCTACGAAAATAACGATAGACGACGACGATGAAACGAAGAAAGATAGACGACGTTGAAAAACGAAAAAGAAATTAAATGAATCTCGGTAAGGTTAATGAATAAAAACCTGAGGAAGGAAAATGAGGAAAGAAAATAGAAGGTATATTGTTGGTGACGCCTATCGGTAAGCACGAACCAACTAAAATAAAAAAGAGAAAGAAAGACATCGAGAAAAAGAGAGAGAGACAGAGAGAGAGAAAGAGAGAAAGAAGGAAAAGGTCAAAGGATTCTTGTCGTTGGAGAAAGTGTACGGTGATCTCTAGAGTCCAGTAAACTTTGATCCCAATCGTACTCGATGGTTCTTCCCTTTCCCCTTAATCCCTTTTTCTCACAAGATCAGTTCTTCGATACATCCGTTTTCTTTCTTTCTCTCTCTCTCTCTCTCTCTCTCTCTCTCTCTCTCTCTCTCTGTCTGTTTGCCTCTCTTTCTATTTTATCTCACAAAAACATAAAAGAAGTTTGTCAGATATTTTTCAGTAAAAGACTAAAGCCGAATCTTTAATATCTTCGATGTATCGCGAGAAAAGAGACGACGTTCTCTCTCTCTCTCTCTCTCTCTCTCTCTCTTTTTCTCTTTTTTTCAAAAGCATCAATGACTGAAGATCCAAAGTGTATCGAAAAATCGTGAAAGAAGGAAAGCGACGTGACGAAGCTTTGAAAAGTTTCGTGTACGCGTTCGTCGGGACTGGGTGGACCAGGGGGAGGAGGGGGGAGGGGGCAAGGGAGAGAGGGATGGGGCCTGAAGAAGTCCGGGGCATAGGGAAGAAACTACCTTTATGAGTTTCCAAGTGTTTCCCCGCTCGTAAGGAATAAATAGTTCAAAGCCCGCGAACATATGTTGCCTGGCTCATCCAGGCTCGAGCAACTTTTACGATCGATTGACGGTTATTAAAACGTGTGTACACAAACGCGAAAAGAAGGAAATAATACGAGTTGGGCGGGGGATTGGGGGAGGGGGGGAGAGGAAGGTGGAGCTAATAAGAAGTAGAGAAATATTACAAAGGAAAAAAAAAAAAAAAAAAAGGAATAAATAAAAGTAAAGGAATAAAAAAAAAAAAAGAAAAAAAGAAATAACTACGTACGTGTACACGCATACGAATAACGCCAACGTATCTACTATCGTCATTATGAAAAAAAAAAAAAAAGAAAAAAAAAAGAAAAAAGAAAAAAAAAGGAAGATTATTTTCGAAACGAAAGAATGAATTTCAGACAAAGTAATGATTCAAGTCGGATATCTCTTGGCAATTTGAGAGGAAGCCCAGGTACAAACATTTTCCAATTCGAATAAACGGTGGGCGTGGCGGAGAAGCGGGGGAGAGAGAGAGAGAGAGAGAGAGGAGAGGAAAGGAAATGAAAGAAAAAAAAAAAGAAAAAGGAAAGAAAGGAAAAAAGAAAGAAGAAAAAAAGATTGCCAGAGAGTAGTAGTAGTAAGCGATAAAGAGGAAAATTCGAACACCTCAAAGTGGAAAGGGAGAAGGGGGAAAGGGGAGGAAAGAGGAAAGGGTTAGTGGGGTTAGAGAACACAGGGAATAAAGAGTAGGGTGATGGTGATGGTGATGGTGATGGTGATGATGGTGGTGGTGCTGCTGCTTTCTATAACTAGCTATGTTGATGGTATTAGTGGATGAGGAGGAGGTGAACAGAGAGAGAGAGAGAGGGAGAGGGCAACGGAAGAGGGCTTTACGAGAGAGCCGGGCCATCTGCATGGCCCATTGTTATCTTGAACAATAAAAGCGGCCGTCGCGGATCGGGGGTGATTCGGAGGGTAGATCCCAACTGAGGGAGAGGTAGGGGATCTGAACGGGTTGGTTGCTAGTAGACGGAAAGGGTGCAGCTTGTTGTCGGTACGTTTAATCTTCGTACTTCGACGTGGCCAAGAGAGAGAGAGGGTCACTCGACGAGGTCAGATAATTGAATGTACGCGTTTCCGTCGTTGACGAGAGAGGACCGACGCGCAAAGCCGTACCACTTCCGTTCCTATCTGCGGAAACTCGCTTACTTAAATCCCACCCTCTCTCCCTCCCTCCCTCACTCTCTTTCCTCTCTTCTCCATTTCTACCCTTGCTTTCTAGCAGACTACCGCTGGTTTGTTCGTTCGTTCGTTCGTTCCCGACGAGTTCAGCAATAACTGAAACTGCCTAGTTGGAGAGGATGTTCTGGAGTATCCTGAAGTATCCGCTCGAATCACACCTCTCTCTCTCTCTCTCTCTCTCTCTCTCTCTCTCTCTCTCTCTCTCTCTCTCTCTCTCTCTCTCTACGTTAAACTCGTCTCAACACGTTACGACGGCTTCAAGCTTGACAAGAGCAAATGTTTAACCTTCGCTCATATTGTCGAACCCACCCCTCAAGGCAACCCCATCTATCTATCCACCATCCATCCATCCATCCATCCATCCATCCATCTATCCATCCATCCATCCATCTTTTCGTCCAATAGTAGCTACGAGATAATCGTGCGAAAATCGTGTTTGGCGAATCGATGTTACAACCACCATATGTATCGATCCTCCTCCTCCTCCTCCTCCTATTACTACTACTACTACTAGTACTACTACTACTACTACTACTACTACTACTATTATTATTACTACTACACTACTACTAGTATCACTATACGACACTACCACCTTCACCACTATCACGACTGTTCTTTCGTCGAGACAACCTCGAAATTGCCATGGGTCCCAGGAGAGAGTATCTCTCTCTCTTTCTCTCTCTTCTCTCTCTCTCTCTCTCTCTCTCTCTCTCTCTCTCTCTCTCTCTCTCTTTCCAAATTACAACCGAGCATCCAGAAAATTTACATCGATGGACAAAGAAACATCGAACGTTTAATGATAACTGATATGCGTTGGCCGCTTGAATTGCAGTGGACAGTGAGCGATGGACGGAGGGAGGCGATCCGCCCATCTCTTCGTTTACTGTACACAGAGCAACAGCAATGGGTTCAATGAAACCCTTGTCCATTCATTTTCCACTCACGTATCTATCTATCTATCTATCTATCTATATATATATATATGTATATATATATATATATATATATATATATATATACATACACACACACTCACAGACACACGCACCACCCTCTCCGCATACACGTACATCTATACCACATACGTACATACAATATGCAACGCGGTTTACTCGCGAACCGGAGAGCACCAAAGCTTTTTAATGAAATGAATTCTCCGGCATTTTTAAATCGTCGAAAAACTACGAAGATGGCCAACTCTTAACGCGAAACACAGGGTTTTTCCTTTAATTAAGCGCATTCACCTTTCCATTTCATTTCGCTCGAGCGTTTCCCTAATCGTATCTTCGATCGACCGAACGATTACTGCCGATTAATTATCTCCCGTTTTTGCGTCATCGCAAACAAGACTACGGTAAATAGAAAGATGTTGCTCGGTGTGAGTGATATTAACTGTGTCGATGAGATTATAACGCGTTAATAGAGAACAGTTTATTTAAGCACGTTCATAAATCTATATGAACAACCATATATATCGTCGTATTTATTTCCATATTAAATTTTAATTTTTATTACAAGCCGTACGCGCAATTTTTTTTTTCTTTTTCTTTTTTTTACCGCGGAAGCCATATCACCTTCCGTAGTATTTTTTTTTCTTTTTTTTTTTATTTTTTTTTTTTTTATTTTTTTATATAGAAATTACAATATATCGACCGGTGACGGTCAATTAGTTGCAGAAGAAGTTTCGACTTTGTGAAAGTTAAAAAAAAAAAAAATTCTTTTATATTCTTCAACATCGCGGAGTATAGGAAGAAAAAAAAAAAAAAAAAAGAAAGAAAGAAAGAAAGAAAAAAAAGGAAAAAAAAAGGAAAATAAAAAAAGAAATCGTACTCATCTCGCTTTGTCCAATTTTCTAATAGAATTTTTTTCTTTTTTTTTTTTTTTCCCCTACCAGCTTGAACAAACGAATAGCAACGAGTCTCAAATTGGAATTTACAAATCAATGGTCGGAGAAACATCGTTGGTCCGATAGTCGACGATAACCGATACGTTTCGGAGGGGAACGGGAACGATAGAGGTAGGGGAGGGAGAACAGGGATAGCAGGAGAGTTTGCTTGAGTTGTAGCGGACAGTGAACGATTGGCAACGCGGGCTATCTTTCTCCTCTTTACCCATACAATACTCGATGCATTTACACGCTTACATTCTCGCATTGCTGGATACTAAACGAAATTCTCTCACGTTGACCTATTGCTGTAACTTTATTTACAAGTATACACATCGACTCTTTACTGGAATCCTATTATCCCGTTGTATTTATTTTTAATCGTTTGTTCTCCCAAACGTACGACCGCGAGAGGAGATATCGACTTTCTCTCTCTCTCTCTCTCTCTCTCTCTCTCTCTCTCTTTCGTATCTTCTTTGTCTCAAAACAAGACTAGTATTCTAGGGAAAAAGCGAAAGCGAGAGAAAGAGAGGGAGAGAGAGAGAGAGAGAGAACGAACGATTTCGAAGAAAGTCAACCGATGCATCGCAAAAGTGAGGAACGTTTTACGATGCCACATCCCCTTCCCTCCCGCTCCGTTATTCCTCCCACACATATCCTATCTCTTGTCGAACTACCGCTCAGCCAAACATTCGATATCTCGTTCGACAGAATTACGATATCCAACGTTTCGTTCTGACCGAAAATCCATCGGTCAAATTGATGTTGCTACAACGAATGGATGCATTCAGAGAAGAGAGAAGAGGAGAGGAAAAGGAGAAAAAATATATGTATATACAGGTATATATACAAATGTATATATGTATATATATGTATATATGTATACATATGTATATATATATATGACTTTTCCTTTCTCTTTCGTATTAATTTCTCCAAGAATATCTCGTTGAATTTTTCGAACGTAAATATAAGCATAACTTTTCTCTCTTTCTCGGTTAGGTATATACCAAAATTTTCTACTATCTCGAATTTGTGAAAATTACGAAATAACGAAATACTCTTTCTTTCTCTCTCTCTCTCTCTCTCTCGTTTTCTCTCTCTTATGTTTCTTCAACTCTAAAAGTAGGAAATAATCGTGAAACCGCAGGGGCAAATATAAAGGACATTACTGTTGAACTCTAGTGCATCGTACAATTGCGAGAGCAACTGTAACGCAAGACGATGAGGAAAAATAACGAAAAGAAAAGAATATAAAAGAAAGTAAAATAAAATCAAAAAAGAAAAAAAAAAGAACAAAAAAAAAAAAAAAAAAAAAAAAAAAAAGGAGAAGGAATACAACGAAGGGAGTAAAGGAATTCTCCGTGTTTTTCTTTTTCTCTTTCTTTTTTTTTTTTCTTTTTGCTCCTTTTCTTTTTCTCCACCAGAAAATCTTTTCAATGAAGAGCCCAGACAAACACAGAAAATACAAACACAGAAAATACATACAGTACCCGTCTGGGATATCTTGGCGAACATGTCGGCTCGCTCGAAAATTATCAATGTAAATCGGACGCGCGAATCGCTGCTAGAACACTCGATCGTTTTCCCTAAATTGTGGCTGCGAACAACGACACGAGGAAACGAATGAAACGATCGATATATATATATATATACATACATATATATATATATATATATATATAGGGTTTCGGCCGTTTCCACGCGAATCCTATCGCTCCATAATTTTCACTGCGATTGTTTTTTACGAAAAGAATGAGGAGGAGAGGAGATGGGGAAAACGAGATCGTGTTACAAAAAAAAAAAAAATAAACAAAAAAAAAAGAAAAAAGAAAAATACACTTTCGGGCAAAAGCTGAATATCCGTAACAGGCTATCCCACCCTCTATCGTTTATGTTTTATTTATTTTATTTCTTTTTTCTTTTTTGTTTTTTTTTTCGAAAAAAATGACGAAAAGAAATAAAAATAAAAATAAAAATAAACATAAAAATCAAAATGAAAATCAAAATAAAACACTGACACGCGACAGAGCACATCCGTTATTTCAAGTGAGATAAAGCGCGTGCGAGAGAAAGAGAGAGAGAGAGAGAGAGCAATGAATTCGTTCATGAAATTGCATCGGTCATTACTGCCAACAATTCTAGCACGCACTATCGAAAGTTCAACCACTATTTCTTGCATCCCTTAGAGCACCCGATCGCGTGAGGTTATCGAGCCGGTCTGTGGAGCTTATCGCAAGAACTTTTACATGCTCGTCGATGAAATTCAAGCTTTTTCGTTGGGAACAGAGGCCAAAGTTCAAGCCGTTAAAGTCAAATAACTGGAACCGAAATGAGCTCGATATCGTGTACGCAGAGCTTTCGAAAGAAGTTGAGGCAAGAGAAAGAAAGAAAGAAAGAAAGAAAGAAAGAAAGAAAGAAAAAAAAGATAAAAAAAAAGTAAAGAAATTGAGAGCGAGAGAAAGAGACAGAGAGAGAAAGAGAGAGAGAGAGAGAAAGAGAGTCATTAGGGAGACTCGTCTCAAGCACAACAGTGTTCGCGAACAACGCTTGCACGCAGCAGGCTGCCAACGTAATGCGGTGACATGTGGCCCTAGCGAAAAAATTACGTAAATTAGTGTCAATTGCGGTGCGAGGAGAGGCACCACCGAGAATGACGACGATGAGAGAGAAAGAGAGAGAGAGAGAGAGAGAGAGAGAGAGAGAGAGAGTCGACGAGGACGACCGAGGGTTGGCCAGCTAGTGGAAGGGATGTTCGAGGGTTGGAGGTTTGATGGTGAGGGATGACATGGGCGGACTGTGGGATCGCGGCCTTCGTTGGAAGCCCTCGAAGCAGGAGGATTGGAAAGGAGGGTGGGAGGGGGCTCGCTGAGGGGTGAGGCTGGACGATGCCAGTGGTGGCGGATGCCAGTGGGACTGTGTGTGATTGATGAGGCAGTGATAGCGACGGGTCTGCACTCGACACCTCGCTACTGCCACCGAAACAATGCATATTCATCGGACGTATAAATAATGCCTGTTTAATACATAAATATACATTAACGCTCAGCTTCCGGCTAGCATGCTGCCACAGATCGTTGTCACAGAGATCTCTGCTAGGGTACTTACGTTATACGTATAGGGCTCTAACACATCGTTAAACCAAGTCAAGTGGCTGCTGCTACTACTAGTATTACTACTACTACTACTACTACCAACTACTACTACTACTACTACTATTACTATTTCTTTGCTTTTTCGTTCCTTCCTTCATATCTCTTGATGAATGAAATGAAATAAATAATTAAATGATTAATAAAAAAAAAAAAAAAAAAGAAAAAAAACAAAAATAATAAAAATAATAATAATAATAATAAAGAAAGAAAAAATTAAAAGGAATTATAGAACTGGCTTTGCAATAACCTCCTCGAAATTACGTAATGCGAGAAGAGAAAAAGAAAAATGTGAAAGAGAGAGAGAGAGAGAGAGAGAGAGAATCAAGATGGATACACGTTCTCGTTACTGTTTCTCTCTTTCTCTCTCTTTGTTTCTCTTTTTCTCTTTCTCTCTCTCTCTCTCTCTCCCTCTCTCTCTCTATGTTTCGTTCTCTCGCATAGCCCGTTTCAATTAAATTCGCGGCCAGAAGAACAACAATTGCTTGGCACTTTGTTCTTCGCCCATCGTAACTTTTTCTTTTTTTTTTTTTTTTTTCTTTTTTTTTTTCTCATCGTGAAAACTTTCGCGGACTGTTTTAATTAGACTTGTTCCATCGCTACTTTCTTCCTTCGAAGTTTTCTTCTTTCTATCCGGATTCAAGCGTGTCGCTCGATGGCTAATAGAACGAACCGAGGAGAATCGATGTTTCCTCGTTAGGAACGAGAACTAGCAGTCGATCCTTGGAAAATCGAAAAATTCATGCCTTTTATCTCTTTCTCTCTCTCTCTCTCTCTTCTATTTTTCTTTTTTTTTTTTTAACATAATCCGACGTCTACACCGTTTTATCTACGTTAAAAGAATTGACTTTTATATACCTAAATATCTAATATAATCACTGATATATAACTATTCCATATAAAGGCATAAAAATTGTCAATTTGTAAAATAGATCGATTGGGACATGAATCGAGGGAAAACGACTCGGAAGGACCGTATATATAAGAGGAAAAAGCGATCGAACGTCGAAAGGATCTGAAACGATGCTGGGATCAAAACGGACGATATTGCAAGCGGGTTATCCTAGTGTCCAGGAGCTGTGAGAGCCCCGGGGCCAATTCGACGAGATAGACAAAGGAGGAAAAGGTGGTACCATGGAGAGAAAGATAGAAAGAGAGAAAGAGAGAGATGGAAAGAGAAAGGAGAGGGAAAAATAGGGGGAAAGAGAGAGAGAGAAAAGTACCATAGAGTAGTGGTAAAGGTAGGCTAGGGGATGAAAGGAGAAAGGGAGAAGCGGAGAATTCTCGTAAAACAAGCTTTCCCGCATGACGCTTTTCGAACGTACTCGACGCGGATTTCGATGCAGAAAAGTGCGCTCGATGGCCCCGAAAGCGGCTACTGCACCGGCAACATCCTCTGGAGCAGCCTTTGCGGTATTTCACGCTCACATGCAACACGGGACACATGGACACCGATCACCTGGAAAATTCAGGCTGGTCGATCTAGCGGAACCTACCGGAAGTGTCACACGAAGAATTTCCTGCTAACACGTATAGAGATATCTATCTGTTCTACGTAGGTATACTACACATATATCTACGCGTGTAAATTTCTATACAGGGAGAAAAAGAAGAAAGGAAGAAAGAAAGAAGGATAAGGGTTGTGTCTTCGATCGTTGGTTGGTGTGACCCTGAGAGGATGGTCTCAAGGATGACCAGTAGAAAAGTTATGAAGGGAAACATCTGGCACTCATAAGCAAAGTATTGCTTCGAGCACGTGGACTTTTTGCAATTATAGAGACGTTCCTTCCTCAGAACGAACGTTTTAGCTGAACGGGGTCGCTCAGCAGCTACCGCTACTACTACTACTATTACTACTACTACTACTACCACCATAGAAAGGAGTATAGCAGCAGCACCAGCAGCGATCAGACGATGTCTTTTCTTTTTCCTAGTACGAAACGGCCACTTCGCCTCGTTATTTCGACTACGTACGTTTCTCTCTTTCTTCCTTTCTTTCTTTCTTTCCTTCTCTCCTTCCTTCCTTCTGTTTCTTTCTCCCACGATAGCAATATTCTCCACAGAGACAGCAGCAGCAGTACCACCACCACCACCACACAGCAACGCGTGGATCTTTTCTCTTCGAGCCAAGGAGGGAAAAAGAGTACTCGCGAAAAATTGTAGCTATACGGAATTGAAGGAAAAATTGACACGCGAGAATGGCTAAGAAAGGAGAATGAGGAAACCGTTCTCTTTCTTACTCTTCTTTCTTTTTTTTTTTTCTATACCAAATTTTCATCCCTAAAACTACCTAAATTACGAAAAGAAAAAAAACACCGATAAAGTAGTGCGTGTTTTGTGTATGCGTGTGTTTGTATCTATATTATAATGTATATATGTATGTATATACATTACACACACATACACGATGTTTATACGGAATAGGAGAAACAAATTTTTTGAAATTGCGAAATTTCTAGAATAGATATTTTTCATGAATAATAAATTGTTGATATGTAAAGTCGAGAAACGCATAAGATAATCAATTCGTTCGAGAGTAGCGTTCAGACGTGAAACGCGTGTTAACTATTCACTGACCAATTAGGCTTCGCGTGCGACGATGGTTACACGGTTAAAGGAAGTACATCTAACAACGTTTCTCTCTCTCTCTCTCTCTCTCTCACTTTCAATCTTGCACGTGGTAACAGGTGTAACGTGTCAGATAGCGAAGAAGAAACATGCCGACGCCATGACGTGCGGAATTACGAGAAGATCGCGTGCAAACGGGACGATGAAATAGCCGCAAATCGCAGCCATTACATTATGCGGCTACCTCCTCCTTCTCCTCCCATATACACACCCACCCTCCCTCTCCCTCCGTCCCTTTCCCTCCGTCCTTATCCCGCCCTTCTCCTCCTCCTCTTCTTCTTCTTCTTCTTCTTCTCCTACTTCTACTTCTCCTCCTTGAACACCATACTACTTACTCTACTTGCGCGCAATTCCAACGATTTACTCGGAAGAACACACTCATGTGCCATGTGCACGTCCGAGAGAGGGACATCGATCTTCGAAGAAAATCATGCACTCTTGAAATTCAAAAAAAAAAAAAAAAAAAAAAAAAAAAAAAAAAAAAAAAAAATTTAATTCCCATCACCGACTAATTGCTTCCTATTTCTACCATCGAACGATGAAGGCAACACTCATTTGAACGTTCGAATTAATTCCAACCTATGGAGAGATATTTTCTAATTCATTTCCTCAACTTATTATCAAGGAATTTCTAATTTTAAAATAATAATTACATACGCAGGAAAGTGACGTAATCGTACATATGAAAAAAAAAAAAAAAGAACAACAACAATAACAAAATAAAATATATGATGGAACAGAGTAGACACCCCACTAATCGTATCTTTTTTTATGTTTGTTCGAAAAATTTCTAATTATGATTATTATAAGATGATAATTATGTATGATAATAATTACGTATTATCGAGAATAATGTACATAAAAACATAAAAAAAAATATATATATATATATGTGTATATATGTATATCGTAAGACGTATGAAAGAAAATAATAAATATGATTCTGTATGATGAAAATATTGTTAAAATAAAATTTATATTGTATATAAAAACTAAATCTAACACTATGATCGTGAAAGTACATAGAAAAGTCATCAGCAGTGAATCAACTAATCACCATCACTGTCAATGATGTCATTAGGATGTTCAGAGTAAGTAGCACGTGGCATAAAGACATTAGAGCATATAGATGTATCCATGGAACGTGCAATATCAATCTATATTAGGCTCTTCGCTTCACAAGCGATCCATCTACATCAAACTAGCTATGTCTCTCTCTCTCTCTCTCTCTCTCTCTCTCTCTCTTTCTCTCTCTCTTCCTCAATCTTTCTCTTTCTTTCTTTCTCTCTCTCTTTTTTATCGAATTCTTTCAGCGATTCCCATGTAATCAATGAATTCGTTTCGTTTCACTTATGTTTCGTTATTTACAATAGAAAAATGAAACGAACAAATTAAAATCACAGACATTTACGATATCTTATATATTTCAAATAAAATGATAACACCCATTTTTCCTTTTTAATAATTCAAGTTTGAAAAAATTATACGAATTTTCATATTTTAATATCGTATGAAAATTCATAGCTAGCTTTCTCTTTGAATTAAAAATCAATTAAAATTTTAATCGAAAATGATTCTTTATCTAACAGAGAGAGTGAGAGAGAGAGAGAGAGAGAGAGAGAAAGAAAACAAAGAATAACTTTTATCAATTGATTTTCATTAAGTAATTTTTTGTTTATTACCAATCTCTACTATCGACTAAATTAATATACAATGTATATGCGTACAAAATGCGAAAATCAAACTGAAATTTTCGTTAGAATCGGTGAAAAGTAAGAGGGGAAAGGGAAGATAAGGGGAAAATAAGGGGAGGGGATCTCGCACGTAGCGGAGACGACGAACCCGTTAACGACTTCTCGCAG